>NC_043988.1:16434238-16446738 GCF_902150065.1 Myripristis murdjan | reverse complement strand
TTGTACATTCATACTTGGTAAGAATTCAGATAAATAGAATTCAAGTCATTCCATTTGATTAATTATACTGTGTTCCCTGTATGTGTAGACAGATAGTATGGCAGATATATAGACAGATAGCATGATGGATTCAGGATGGTAGCAGGATGTTTTTCTACCTCATTCTGTAAACACTACATGTTCTTCGACTTTTCCTCATCATTTCCAGTACAAATATCTTCCTTATTCAGTGACCTCCTTCCCCCCATCTTGCTTGCCTCTCAGCTCCTGAAGTGGCTACATGCTGATGGGTTGTGTTGCACTACAGGAGAGCGCAGCCTGACTCTATAGTAGATCACCCCAACTCAACCCCAGTTCACTCACCCACAGAAGGGACTGCAGGGGTAATGGTGTGAAACCTGTTTTACTGACTGATAAACTTGCTTGTGGTTTGGCTGACTGATTGCCTGCCTGGCTCGTTGACCAACTGGCTGACTGACTGATGGATTGACTGACTGGCAGGTTTCCTAACCGGCTGAGTGCCTGGGAGGCAGACTGGCTGAGGGCTGGAGATATACTCCATCATCGGGGACTTAGCTCTTTTCCCATTGACTGTGGCCCCGTGTAATCCGTGGGCCTGTGGTGACAATCACAACTAAGCCCCAGCATGTTACACTCCATCACTGAAAAGCACAACTGCAGTCAGGAGAGGAAATCATCTGATCCAGACGGAGAGACAGACAGAGAGACTGACAGGGTGAAAGAGGAAGAGAGAGAGGGAGAAAATACATTAGGATGTTAGTGATGAGATTTGTAAGAAATTATCCAAAAAGATAAAACAAAAAAACAAAACAAAAAAAAACTAAAGTATTCACTGAAGTCCAATTCAATTGGGAGCATGTTCCTATTTATTTTTCTTAATCTTATCACATCTACCATAAAAAAAAACTTTTCTCAAGATATCCGCCACATTGTTTTACTCTGCACGGCTTAAACCAAACAAATTTGCTCTTAGGAGTGAAATTCATCAGTTTTCCTTCCCCAAATTGTCTGCACCTAAATTCCATCAGATTTTTCAAATTAAGCCTGTGAAACAGTCTTGACGTGGGCTGTACTTCTCTTTCTCTCTCCATCTATTTCCTCCCTCTCCAAGCTAATGTTAACCTGACGCACCAGATGGTTTGCTACACAGATTCTCGTGTGATCGTGATCGCGCAAATCCAGCTGCCTCGCAAGGTAAAGCTAATGTACCTTGATGCCTCCAAATGAAACAGATTGGAGCGCCAAATGAAAAGCAAGGAAAGAAAGAGAGAGTGAGAGTGAGTCAGATGCAGAGACACAGACTCTGGTTGTTGACATGCACCTCTATTTATCAGTAAAACAAAATAGTTAACCATCGTTTGCTTCCCTGCATGTGAAATAGGAAATAGGTTAAGCTTTGAAAATTGGCATTTCTCCCATCAGATGTGCAAGGAAACAACCTCTTGATGTCAAAAACCTGTTGCCCCCCGCCCGCCTTCCTCCGCTCTGTCTCTCAATCGATGCACTTTGTCCATCCTATACGGCTTGGTTTTGCAGAGCCAAGCCCTCCGTCTGAGGTCATCTATTCCAGGCTGTCTAGACTTTGGAGTCTCAGCGCTGTCACTTACAAACATGCCAACATGTTCATTTGAATCTGGTTAGCACGCAGTCGCTCTGAGGTACAGAGCAAGAATGCACCCACGCAGGCACGCACACACTCTCTCTGATTTCTCTGTTTCTGTCTCACTCTCTCCTTCTCTCAGGCCCGTACATGTGTGCGTGCTCACACATACACGTGCACACACACACACACACACACACACACACACACACACACACACACACACACACACACACACACACACAAACGCACACACAAATGACAGATTTGCCCCTCTCCAGCTTCGCAACAACTGCTTTGGCATTTTGGCAAACAGCCTTTGTTTACTGAGCCTGTCGATGGGCTATGTAATCGTATATTTCCACTGAGAGTGTCTGTTAGCAAGGACGCTAATTAGCAAACGATTAAGCTCTCACACAAAAGAGGTTCTTGAGATTAATTGGCACTGAAGTTTACAAAAGCTTGCAGCTCAGTAAATAATTCAGTATGAACAATAGTACACCTTGTCACACTGTGTCTTTGTTTGCAAATGAGTAATTGCTGATGTCAGGACTGAGGGTATGTCATTGTTCAATAATGTTGCTTGAAATGGAGAGGGTAATATATGTTGACAGCATGAGGACAACGTCTGTGCCATGTTAAATTCAGCATTTGGTTTCAGATGGATTGACATAAATAAGTGTTATCTATAAGCTGCACACAGGCCGGATGCAAAATGACCATGTAAATATTGGAAATGACTCCTCTGAGTGCAAACATTACTCTACTTCACAGTTCACACAACCCATGTAGCTACACTGTCCTCTGCCTGCACCTGTCAGATGTAGCAGGAGTTGGTTACACCACATCGCCGTCAGCAGCACCTCGACCTCAGGTGAAATGAACCATGCCTGCTCTGCTGCGGAGAACGCTCTCCTCTGGAAAACTGGAACAATCCAGAGAGAAGCCGCTTTACAGGCTTGTCAGCTCTGCACGTTCCAGACACACACATACACACAGAAGAGCACACACATGTACACACAGATGTATTACACGCACAAGCATTCAAACAACGATGCTTTACACGCATGTACACAAATTTGTGTGTGCACATTCACACACACACACACACACACACACACACACACACACACACATACAGTAGACAGGAGAAAGCAGGAAAACTCTGTGGTCCCAGTCCTCTGGTCCAGGGGCGTCTTGAAACTGCCTGCTCCAAACAACATTTGCTGTTCCCTCCTCCCCCTACTCTCTGCTGATGAGGAGGGTGTCCCAACCAGAGGTTTTGTTACAGCGGAAAAAGTTACAAAGCCTGCTCTATGTCTGTAAATAAAAAAAGTTAGAAAAATGCCTCTGTAAGCAAAATGCCTCCTAGCGTGTAGCCTATACAAACGATTTGCCTCGGGACATAATTCGATCAGCAGTGTAAACAGAGGCAACTTACAGGCTGGTTACCCAATCGTGGCTTAACTAACATACATCTATATGGAAATGCTGCGCCCTCACGATCAGCCAGTCTGTGAAACAAACTTGGCATTCACAGAGGCAGTTTGTGGTTAACAGCTGATGCAATAGGAAAGCAAGAAATTAAAACACCCTCATAAACATATTGCTTGTTAACAGGCTACATCTTCTTGATTTAACAGACATCTGAAGTGATGTGGTCCTGAAAATATCAGCCCTGCTGTGCCTACTCTTCTGTCTTGATGCTAGCTGGCTCATATGATTATGCCTGTTTGCAATATGGCCTGTCGGTTCTTTGCAGGGACTCTGAATCTCAGCTTCAGCTTGTGATGTTCTCTGTAAGTGCAATAGTACATATGAATTTTATTTTTTTTTTAGTGATTGTTAAACATTAGATTAATACTGGTCATTGCTGAAAGGCAAAGTTTGGAAAACAAACAAAAAGAGAGAAAAAAATCATTACTGACATAAATGATAACAACAATGCTAAGAGTTCAGTGTACAGAGGAAAAGACACCGGAACTAATGACATGCATGGTGGCAAAAATAAAAACAAAAGCTATATAAATAAATAAATAAATGCTTTTGAATCTCTGTTGTGGAAAAACCCAAAAATTATATTTTAAAGGCAGAATGAGTAGGATTTTTCGGTTGTGGCTTGTAAACACAATATTCAAAGTTGGCCCCTCCTCCTTGGCTAAGCTAACTGCCGGTAGCGAGTTTTTGTTTCCCAGGAAAAACAAGCCAACACCATGTCGCTCTTCATCACCGTCCTCTCCATCACCGTCCTCTCCATCAGCGCCCGCCAGCAGGGGAAAGCCACTCTTGTTGTGGTACGAGCTTGGTGTGCTTGGTGTTTTGCATTGCTATATTTCCTTCTTTCCGCGGTCCATATCCGCATTTTTTGTAGCTTCCTATTGGATGTTGTGCCGTCGATCTGGCACTGTGCGCTGTGATTGGCTGGGAGCTCCACAGCTACTGCCAAAAGGCCGATGCCCAGAGGAGTCCCGTGCTCAGCAAAACAAGAAAATCCAGGCAGAGGGCAGACACACACACACACACACACACACACTAACACACACCTCTAGTAGCGCATGAGAGATAACTGAGAGGGATTATTTTTGTATGAGTCAAAATATTGTTTTTTTAGGAAAATTTTACTCATTCTGCCTTTAAGTAGACTTGCCGACACGTGCCACTTACCCCTTGTGCATGTCTGTCCATCTGGATTGTACCTATATCTATTCACACACTGATATGGACATAATGACATTTGACATATGACATTTTTAAAAATTTTGATTCATTTCAGTACAATGTGTGCTCAGAAGAAAAATTTAGGTTCTGCCGAAGTGGAAATAAAAAGGGGAAAGGTATATATCTCTTAGACCATTTTACAGTCTATGATACTAATTCATACAGTAATTAGACAGCTGTTAAATGGTTTATTAGCGAAAAGGGCCTCTGGCATTGCTGCTCAACAGCTGTTCAGAAATCATTCAGACGATATCACTTTATTTTGATGGCTGAACTGTATGTGCTGGCAGCCGCTAAAGGTAAAATACCATGACGATAATGGTGATAATGTGAAGCGTAAAAGCATAAAGAAACTCCTAAAGATCTATTGTTATTGTAATCACTGACATATTACAGTACTGAGGACTCAAAAGTCCACAATTTGTCATGATTAGCGAAATCTGACAATCTATCTAAAGGGGCAGAAAATCCAACCCTCCTATATTGGACATGCAAAACAGGCCTTTTCAGTTATCGTAGAACTCATTTCTTCGGTTAATTACACTGGCAAGATGAAACAGCATTTCATCCTGGGACTTAGCACAGAAAAAGAGCTGTTGAGGAGCGGTGGAAAACTCCATCACAATTAGATGTATGCACAGCCTTTTTCTGAATTCTGAGCAGGTTTTCCATCGGTGAAATTCCTGATGATCTGAGCCGGTTTGAGCGTGCGCTGGGTGCTGATGTGACTAACAGAACACTCCAGCGATGGAGCGCTGGTTGGTCTGCCTGCCGCAGAGGACTCTGGGTAATAAGGCTGCAGATGAGTGCGACCCAAAAAACAAAATGGGAGAGTGGGGATTGGATGAGAGCTGGTGTGTGTATGTGTGCTTGTGTGTGTGTGTGTGTGTCTCTGTGTGTGTATGAGATAGGGAAGGCAGACTTCTGATGCTGCCAGCCAAAAACACTCTCTCTGATCTGCAATATAGTAGAGATGACCTCGAGCCAGACTTCACCAAAGAGTACAGCTTGCTCAAGTGAAGGAACAAACAGTGCTGTCGGCATTCTTCAGGTGGTACACACAGCCTGTGTGTGTGTGTGTGTGTGTGTGCGTGGGGGGGTAAGACAAAATCAGAAATAGGTAAACACTTGATTTATTATATAGGTCTGTAAATGAAAATGAAGAAGCAGAGCAGAATCCATGCTGTCATCGCAGGAGCAGTTCATCAAATTTATCCTCCCCAAACTCCCCATGAAAGAAATTTTCCCACTTCCTCCTAGTGTTAGACTGTAGGATTTTGCGAGGTTTCCAGTCAGCAGTGATCTCCTGTTTCCCTTCACATCAGGCCAGCCGGACTGGATGGCTATTCTTTTGTGAAGCTAAAACTGTCAAAAACATTCATGTGGCAAGCTTAGCAGCAACAGCTTCCTCCAAAAACAATGACACAGATTGGTGGCATAACCCAGCACCCTCGGAGACAAAGACTTTGGCTGGGATCGATTTTCTGCTGAAGAACGCCAGCAAACTGTATTTATTTGCCTCTAATTCACACAAAGTAAGTAAGTGGGAAAATAACTTTTTTGTGTTTTGGGTGAACTGTTCTTTTGAAATTTATTATTATTATTAGTAGTAGTATTCGTAGTAGCATTTATAGTAGTAGTAGTTCTATTCAAAGTAGTTGTAGTAGTAGTAATAATATCATTATTATCATTATTATTATTATTATTGTTGCTTACAGCTAAGCAAGTGTGTATATTTCTTGCTTTGACTCAAAGAATGTTTTTTAATTCATGTGAATGTGTTTACTGAGGTGTGATCATAACATTACAGTAACAACAGGAAGTTTGATCCCTGCTTTCTAATATCTTTTATCTCAGTCTTGCTCTCCCCTTTGCAGGGCAGTCAGGACATGAACTGCATCCTGCCTACGACTTAGAGGCTCTAACTTGGGTTAAAGTGTCCTCCATCTGGGCACACCTCTCGCCCTCAGCCTCTCTCTACGCCTAGATGATGGATGGATCTGAATCAAGGTCGGGACGGAGGTTGCGTGCCCATATTAACTACCCTCCTCCACTGATTGTCTGACTGTCAGGCCCTTTGCGTCTGGAAGCCTCCCTTTGGCCCCGATGTAAACAAGAGGGGCAACAGCGCTTGTGAGGTGGAGGAAAAGAGAACAGAGCGGTCCCAATGACACACTACATGGGCATAATAATACACAAAACCAATGTTTTGCTGCAATTAAAAGCATTTTGCTTCTTTCTATTTTACTACAACCTGTCTTTAATGGTCTTTTAGGGGCTTCCTAATGCAAACAAGCTGCACTCCCCTTAAACAGGAAATGAGAAAAAACTTCAGAGTCAGGGCTGCAGTGGTTTGAGTGATGCCATCTCTGTCTTCACTGAGTCATAAAGTGGAGAGGAGAGGGGAGGTCAACTGGATTTGATTTCAAGGATCTCCATCGTAGGCTGGCAGATTTGTTTTGAAACAGCAGGACAGCTCAAGGCAAATATTTGACCTACATGTAGCTTCGACAGACAACTCCCTAAATCTGGGTAGTAATACTTCAAGTGACAATTATATTCCAGGCGAGTCTGGAGCACAGGGTGCGTGTTTGTGTCAGCTTTTTCCTCAAACCTTTAAGTCCGCATTACTGTCCTTCTCACACACGGATGCACACTTTGCCTCTCTGCAGCAGGACATTTTGTTGCCATGCAGGAAAACCTAACTAGTGCTGAAACAGAATTTTATGTCAACTGTGCAACTATATGTGTATGTGTGTGTACGTCTTCACGGTCTGTTTCCCACTTATTAGACTGAGAAATGAACAGCAGTTTTTCTGCACTTTGACAGGAGCAGGTAGGTGAGGGAAAGAAGGCTTAAAACATAACTAAGTCCTCTCCTGTGTTGCTGACAGGAATAGGAAATCTCTATCTTCATTTTGACCTTTAACTGAAAGCCTTGTCACTCATGGAGGAATCACCGCATGCAAATGGAGAGGACACAAGATAAAGTCTTTTAGGAAAAAATTAGATGGTTGTCTACTTCAAAGTTCAAATGGGCTAGGGTAGAAATCATTACATCTGGGAAAAAGAAGTGATACGAGTTCCTGTAATGATAGATTTTTCTTGCCATCTTTATAAAAATAAAAACTCCACAATGTCAGATTCCAATTCTGTTAAACTTTTCCTCTGTGCCTCCCTCTGCTCAGGATTCATCACTTTTAGTTTTAGCCTAATTTGACATGTTAAACAAGTAGAAACAAATATTGACCCACTTCTCAAGATCCCATTCTTTTTCAATTTCACAAAATCTCAAGACGATCTGGACACAAAGTGTTTTTCTAAATTAACCGCAGTAGGAGAAAAAAAAAAAAAAAAAAACACTCTGTCCAAGCTCTACAGTATAGCCCACTGTAAAAGCAGGGTGATTTGGCTTTGCCTGTAGAGAGTCTGTGTCTTCATGCTCCACTGCCTCCTTTAAAAGAAAGTGTGTTGCTCTGCTCCTTGCCGAGGTCTTTGGAAGGTGAACGGTAATTGCTGAGGGAGGATTTAGCCTGACGGTGGAACAAAGCACCTCTTTTGTTTTACCGAGGTAACTCTTATACTCCGGGATGGAGCCGTACTTTAGACATGAACTTTAGACACGACTATACTGTAGCATGTGGTTGGTGGTTACATTTAGTGCGTGCATGTGTTTGTGTGTGCTGACCACAGAGAGGTAGAGAAAGACGGACTTACAGAGAGAGAGGAGAGAGAGAGAGAGACTGATCATACATGTACATTATGAGACTCCATGCTGTGCCTCACTCTCATTAGTGCAGTGTTGGTCTTGTGGTAATGACATCATGGTGGCACTATTAGCTTTTAAATCCTGACCACAGGCTGAGCAAACCGTGATGCCCCTTTAAAGAAAAAAAAATTCTTTCACTGTGACCTCATAATGTGGTAAACTTTTCAGGAAACCCCACACAGCTTTTCTCCCTTCGTTTGACTATAATATCAGACTTATTGGATGGACAGGCTCTTGCTGGATAAACATAGACAGACAGGAATTCAGACAGGGCCTCTTTCTCTCTCTCTCTCTCTCTCTCTCTCTCACACACACACACACACACACACACACACGCACACAGAAGCACACGATGATGGACATCTAGTTGAAAGCTTGCACTGCTGTGGTTTGGAAAGTGAGAAATATGTGGAATGGACATGGGAATTTTACATGGATCATAGTCAGATTGTATGTGACAGAAAAAGAGAGGGGGGCAGAGAAAGACAAAGATAATGAAATGGATTGATGGGGGAGTGAAACATGGAGAAGCATGACTGTTTTGAAATGATGAAGCATTGTCTCTTCCTGACACTACATGAAAAACATGTCTGAGTGTTGATCAGTCAGGATCTGACAAAGAGGTTGGCTCTGCCTCGTTGTCGGGTCTTTCAGCACCCCTCCAGAGGCTCCTCTGCCCTGACCGGCATTGTTTGTGGAGAAGAAAGCTATCAGAGGATCTGCACAAGATTAGGGTTGCCAACTGTTCCCTCTGTGGCTTCCTGTTTTGCCACAGGAATTCTTTTGGTGAGTGCAAAAAAGCACATAACTGCACAAAACTGACACAGTTAACCCTTTCCTCTCACCATGCACTACTCTCCCCTGCCTTTCCTGTCTCTCTCTACTGTCACTATCAAATAACAGTAAAAACAGCAGAAAAAAACTAAAAGAAAAAACAAACTTTTTTCCTTAAACGAGTGAAAAATCTGGCAGTGTCATGACAAAATCCCACTTTTTTCAGTGCAACTTCATTTGTTTCAAGCATTTTTTTCTGGGAACAAGTATAAATATACCTATCCAGGGTGTATCTGTGCCGTTTGCCTAATGCATTCTAGGATTGGCTCCAGCCGCCTTGTGATCTTGATTAGGAAAAAGCGGTTGCAGAAAATGGATGGATGGATATATATGAATTGAAAAAAGGCAGAAAAGGCAGCCACTAGTATCAACATAATTCAGATTGTTGACACTTGATTCCATAAAAATCTGGAAACGTGGAGTCAGGTGGGATTATCTCATCCCACTGGCAGATTTTTTCATTTGTTTTAAGAGAAACAAGATGTTAATACTTATTTTAAGACTAAATGATTTATAAAGATGGATAGTTTTTGGCAGTGTACATTCATTTCAGTTAGATGTGTTATGTATTAATAATACAAATCATAATAATACTAATAATAATGATAAATAATAAGTTTTATATATATAGGACTTTCCTTTACAGTGATACAGTACCTCAGAACAAGATATATATAAAAAAACAGCAATAAAACAACCATTAAACAATAATAATGCAATATATGCAGGGAGGCCAGAATAGGAGTTCTTGAGCCAGTGATAATTGCAGCAGCAGCATTCTGAACCAATCAAAGGCAAGTGAGGAAAGCTCACTTGCCTTACTGTCTACCCAGTTATAACTGGGTAGACAGTATTACATAAATCTAGGGAAAAAAATAAAGGCATAGATGAACCTGTGCAAATCTTCAAAAGATAAGACGGATCTAATTTTTGAAACTTATAATGTATAACCAACACTCAAAACTCAGCAAACTCAAACCTCTCACTGACATTCCACCTTCGCACCTTTCTAATCCGCCAACTTTTTTATTTCACTCTTTCCAAAACCATTTTCATGCAGTGCACCCATCCTCTCCTCCTCGCTCCCTCTTCCATGTCATATCCTTTCATCCCTCATCTCTTCTACCCCTTTCCCCTTTCAGCCCTTCTGTTTCCCTTCTCCTTCACTCTCCCTCCTCATTTTCACCCTTAAACTCCTCCTCCTCCTCCTCTTCTCCTTTCCCCTCCATCTAAATTGCAAATGGCAGCAGTTGCCGACTGCCAGAGGAGCTCCTCAATGTCATTAGAGCTGACCCTGTGGATTAACTAGAGGAGAGAGGCGGTGTGTAGAAACTACAGATCAATAACACAGCTTATCCTCTGGGTTCTTTTACTTCACTTCGGATTTAGATCTAACTAACTGAGATGTCTACTGTATTCCTCTATGACAAACAATGGGGTAATCGCTGACTGACACAGTGGTAAAAATCATTATGGGCACACTGTAGTGAGGAATGATCAGCAGGAACGTCTGCTCTCTGACGATCATGACAGCTTTATCTGAATATGTTGTAAACCCCTTGCACCGCTCCCATACTTTCCAAGCAATTACTTTGTTTGTGCTCAGATGAAAAATGGACAATGGAAATTTCAGCGAGGCCGTCTAACAGGGGAAGCATGTTGTTCACACCTGCCGCCTCATTATGAGAGCTGATGAAGAGGCTGCTATACAGATTCAGAATGGAGAATGTCAGAGGAAATAACACGTTTTGAAAATGGTGCATGTGTAGTAGCTCAGGATATTGGGCAACTAGCATGACCAAGATGGGAGTAAGAAAGAAATAGACTTAAACAAAAAGAGTTGTCGCTGACTAAACCCAGATGACACCGGTACTGAGTACAGCTAGATCAAAATACCAGCCTCTGCTGTCTGGATGGCCTAATTTAACAATGTAATGTGATATCTTTGAGATAAAGAGATAGATGGAAAGATAGATGTGTGTGTAGATGTGTGTGTGTGTGTGTGTGTGTGTGTGTGTGTGTGAGTGTGTAAGTGTCATACTGGGTGGTTGGTTTACTGAGTTGGCAGGCAAAGCCAAGTCTCAGTGAGCTCGACTAAACCTGATAGGTGCCCTTATCGGAGACAGCTAAAGTCAAAGCCCATTACAAATGCTCTGTGTGTGTGTGTGTGTGTGTGTGTGTGTGTGTGTGTGTGTGTGTGTGTGTGTGTGTGTGCGGATGTGTGTGTGTGTCCCTGCACTCCTCACACACACATCCACAAACACATACCTTCTACACATCCAACAAGCATCAAAGATCCTGTTGCCTGGGATCAGTAACTTGGTAGCAGAACGTGCCAAGCACTCACCCACAACAAATAGACTTCCACGTTTACAACAACCAGATCGCCTGTCTGCTCGCTTTAGTACGCCTTTTGAAACACATTTACTCTCGCTTCTGATATTGAAAAAGTCAATTTTTTGCAAAGACCTGAAAAGATTCACTATGGGAGTCTGCTAAAGCCCGCTCATTGTATGAAATTAAGCTCAAGAAGTCGAGTCAAAGACCGCTTACACTTGTCATCAGAGGAGCTACTGAAGCAAAAAGGGAAAAAGGGATTATGAATGACACAAAGCATTATTTCAAATTGGTAATCATGTCCCAGTCCAGTCTCCGCTTTTTTTAATGATGAGTGAAAGCTTCATTGAAAGCTCAGCAGCAGGAGAGAGGTGCCGGTGCTTTATGGTCTGGCTTATCCATAACTGAAACTTTCAGGGTAATCCCTAATAACATCAGGGCGGCCCTGCTGGGAGAGGGCTGGTGATCTTGATCGTACCAGAATGCCACTTTGCACGAGTCACTGTCTGGGACTCCCAGGACCACTGCAACATTAAATTCTTTCCACTGTTTACACACACAATGAGAGCTGAGACTGTGACCAGCTAATGGGAAGTTAGATTAAATAAAAGAGAAGATTAAAGTTTGTTGATTGAAGTGACTTCTAGCTCTGACCTCTTCCTCTCTCATATTTAGATCAGAACTCTCAGGGTTCTGATCTAAATATCACAAACTTTCGAGTTAAACATTTGAGCTGACAAAGCTCTGTATGCAATGTAAACAGTCGGCACAAAGAAACGGGACCGTAAAACAAGAGATGTAACTTTTACTAACTTTTTACTTCTCAGGCGTCACTAGTGCAATTGCTAGCCCTTGCCAGAATTTGATAGGGGTTTAATGGAAACTCCTTTAAGATAAAAGAAGAAGCCATTCATGCCATTCCAAAATCCTGAAGTTGAATTCCTGCCGAAAGGTAGAAACAATCTGTTGACAGTGGGTGTTGTGGGCAGTTTGACACTGGCTGTCCCATACAGGGAGCCATGCAGCTCTGCACCATCACAGCTGACTGGGACTTAAACATTACAACAATTACATTCTCTCCAACAAATGTATGTCTCGTACAGTAAGCACTGCAGACACACAGCCAAAGTACAATCTATGACATTTGTACAATATGTTGTGCCTCACTGCCCTCCAGCGAAAATTATTCTCAGACTCGCTTATATTATTCTCAGAAGAAAA
>NC_043988.1:16344826-16434206 GCF_902150065.1 Myripristis murdjan | reverse complement strand
CAGGCCTGTTCCTCTCTCAAACGGATCAAGACAGCAGCTATGAAAAGATATGTGCTCAAAGAAAACTTATGCCAGGATTTTTTTATACGCCTTGTGCTGTCATTCTTAATGGGTCGTTATCAGCATTTTATGGCTGCATTGTGTATCGTAAACCTATCAAAGGGCAGTTAAACTGAATGTTATTAAGGCATAACACAACCTAATGTTTGAGATAGTGCTGTGCGGCATATTCCAGCAGTACTCATGAAATTATTCATTTGCATCTGCCCTTAAAAAAAGATGATTTAGGTTTGTAATGACAATTCATGTTGTCCATGTGTTTCAAGTGCACAGTCATATCCAAGATCAAGCACACTGAGCGTTAAAATAAAGTATTTAGTGCCATCTAGTGGCCACATGACTTCAGACAATGATTAAAGCATTAACTCTTAAAAGTATTGTCAGTGTTGGGGAAAAACATATTCAAATAAAATCCAAATTCCAATTTAACTTTAAAGCTTGGTAAGATATAAAACATTTACAAGCTGACTGAAAATTAAGTGATATAAAATCAGAAAATTGTCATAGTTCTACAACCACTTGACATACAATTCTGACTGGGCATTTGCAGCTCCAGTTTGATCCAGTGAACATAAGACAAAATAATCTTTCCCTCTTCACCCCCTGTGAAGCTGCACTGACATCTTGTCCATTAGAGTTGCTG
Source organism: Myripristis murdjan (assembly GCF_902150065.1). Lineage (NCBI taxonomy): Eukaryota > Metazoa > Chordata > Actinopteri > Holocentriformes > Holocentridae > Myripristis > Myripristis murdjan. Next base: position 16,433,503 of record NC_043988.1, on the reverse strand, counting down.
ATCAATCATCATTATTACAGTAATATTGCTGGGCCACAGACATGCTGAGTAGGCACAGCAGTGTACAGTGAGTAACAGACTTTAGATGGGAGACATATTACATTAAGCAGCGTTAGACATGAAGAAATCTGTGGCTTTCACAGCAGTAGTAAAATTTTTAAGTGCAAAACCTTTCAGTACTTGTTTCTGTCAACTTCACACATTAGGTGTCCCGGTGAACCACTGGGTCTTCTCAGCCCAAAATTTAGAGAAATATAAACATGCAAACTTACATCTTCAAAAGTATGGAGTGAGGATCTACTTTAGTGTACTTCTACTCTATATGCTTAGTAGGACTTCAAGACTAGAATTTCAAACCAAAAGTAAACAGGGGAGGAAACAAAAACCATTAGAAGTTGAGGGTGGTGGAAAATGGCAATGCTCTATCAAAGAGAACATTGTTGTGACAGAGTTTGTAGCAACTCTGATACCTTCAATGTCTTTTAAAATGTTGTTGTCTTAGGGATTAGTTTGTCTTCTTTGGATACAGATTAAGACCAAGTTTTAGACTTTTTGATAGGGCAACAATGCTTCATTCAGAAAACCATTATAAAGATAGTTAACACTTTCTATGAAGGTCTATTGTATAATGCATTATGAGCGCATTTTAAAATGTGTCATAGAACGCGTTATAAATGTTCATAACCATGTATGGCAACTTACCTATACTATATATACAACATATACAACAGGTGAACTAACCTGGGAAGGCCCAGCTTCAAATACAGCTACATGTAACGCAATTCTTGTGAAACTGATCAAATATGGAAGTCACTTAAGGGCAACCAACAACTAACTGGAACAGGATAGCATGTAATTAAGTGTACTACTTAAAGAGTAATAAAGTAATAAGTAATAAAGTAATTCTTTCATTTGTGTAATGTGGGTTTTTATTTCTGCGGTACTCACTGTCGGACATTTATCAACATTCTCCGTGGGACCAGTTGCTACTCTCCAAAACGGCCGATAGATGTCACTATTAAACATATTGTAGCTGAATGTTTATTTCTGCTCTTTGGAGTCTCTGAACACAACGCTTCAATATGTTAAACTAGATATATCAAAGGCTCGATTATGACAAGGAGTGATATCTAGAAATGTGTTTCCTGAACCCTACAATTTTTTGTTTCTCAATGCTAGTAGATGGGAAAGTCCTTTCTGAGGTCAGCACAATGCTGAGCTTGGCCATCGAATGTCAGCGTACCATCCAGACTCGATCATGGGGTCTTGTTATTGATTGCCCTTAAGTGACTTCCATATTTAATCAGTCACAAAAGAATTGCATTACATGTAGCAGTATTTGAAGCTGGGCCTTCCCAGGTTAGTTCACCTCCCAGTTGTTAGTATTAACAATATTTACTTTTTTGATTTTGACTTTTACAGTGATGTAAATAGGTGTTAAGATCCCCTCCAGTCAGTCAAGTGTTTTTTTTTTTCTTTTTCCTGGGTTGATTGATTTGTGAAAATAAAGAGTTGACATACTTTGAGTTGATCCGCTTTTTTTTTTTTTACACTTTACTTGCAGTAAGCAAATACTGTTCATAAGACCTCAGAATTGTATTATAGTATCATATAATTGCTAATAACCTTACACAATGCTGTCACTTTACTTAGAGCTCACAAAGTCATGCTATAGCATATTATTGATGTTTATTAGACATTATTCCAGAAATGAAGGCACTTTACTTTAAGCTCACAAAGTCATCCTCTAACACATTATTGATGTTAATAAGGTATTATTCCATCTCAGAATTTTAGCATTTAAATATCTCTTATAATGTGTTACAGCAGTTCATTTTATTTATTTTATTTTATTTTATTTTTTTGTAACTGGTTATAACATGGTATACAATCCAGGACTTCAGATTCCTCCATAAAACACTGTTGTCACTTTGCCATGGAGGTGTAAAACATTATGAATGATGAGTTTATAACACATTATATCCACCACTTAAATTCATTTATAAACCTTGCTATAAGTTGTTATACATGATTATTGTTGTTTCATCTTTTGTAAAGTGTCCTTGAGAGTTTGTGAAAGGCGCTTATAAATAAAATGTATTATTATTATTATTATTTTTATGAACATTTAGAACATGTTTTATAACGCATTATAAATGGATTATAATGCATTATGATTATGAGTGCGCTCATAATGCATTATACAATAGACCTTCATAGAAAGTGTTACCGCTATGTTTCTTATTTATAATTGTATTTAGGTCTTTCACATAATGGTCTCTCGTGTTGCAATTTAAATGTTGTTATCTAATAACAATAATTAAATAATTAGAACAGTGTAGTGTATTAGTTTTCCAGAAGGCTACTGAAAACAAATCAAAACAAATCAAATCAAATTTGTCTCTTCACTCTAAACATGAGTGTAAAGGTGAGTGATAATCTAGGATGCTTGCCTCTCAAGAATGTATCTACATGAAACAAAGACATAAGCAATGCAACTGAAATCTCCAAAAAAAGTAACTGTATGCATCCATTGTTGATCTAATGTAACAGGCCTAATCTGTTACAATCCCAGTTGGGGTGTCAATTGTGGTGGTCTGTGGGCTTGTGGGCCAAAGAAGTTTCCTTCGAGTTGTAGTTGCCTTCTATAAATTAAGATCAATATTGTTGGAGATTTTGTACACTCAGATCCCTTACACAAAAATGTACCATTTTAACAATTGTAACATTACTTAGCCACGTGTAATGTTGTCATTTAGGGCTGAAATAACATCAAATAGGGAATAGCAGAATTTGAATGCAGAGGACAGTTATTTTTTTCTCCTGTGTACCAGGATTTTTTTTTTACATACATGTTTACTGTTGTTTCAAGTTGGAAATAAAAAAGATATTTTACATAGACTATAGATTTTTTTTTTTTTTATCATTTTTTTAAGCATTATTTTCAGATGTCTCCATTTATACAAAACTGGTGACTATGAATCCTATACTATTTTGTTTTTCAGGTTAAATCTCCAATATTTTGTGCTATATGAACAATCCATGACACTTCTGTTTGGCTTGAATGGAAATTTAATGGAAAGTTTAAGTAAAAGCTGCGCCAAATATGCCACCATTTTAAATAATGCCATTCTAAGCATTTCTTTAAATTCTCTTGATGGCAGGCAAATGTCAAAAGATGATTTACAGGAACGTTTGGCTTTGTTAATTGTCGTATGCAGCATTTTTTATACTGTCGTTGATTTTGGAGCTAAGACATAAGCATATTCATCTGTTATGAAAACAGTCACTAATTAAGCTACCAATACACGGTGGCTGCATCGGAAGCGTCTGTGTTCACCCTCTGAAAAAGGCCGGGGCGGCAGCAGGAGCTGTCCGCGGTGCTGGAGACTGGAAGCCGCCGCGGCCCTGGAGCGGCACGGCAGGAGTCTGCGCGTGAAGCATCTTAAAACAGAACTAGAGACTGGGGAAACAAAAACAGAAATTTGGAGATCCAGAGACTCTCACACTGGAATGAAAAATAAAGTTCAGCAAATGTTGATACTGAAAACATTGTTATCTGTTTATGTTGAAAACATTGTGAGCTTTTTGTTAGAATGTATTTTGTTTACATTTGAAGACATACAATTTGGTATAGCTTCCCAAATCTTGAAAACTGAAAAGCCAAGAAAAATAAAACTAATCAGTCATTGATTAAAGTGTGCACTGTCGCTGTCTCATGGCTTAAATACACAGACATAATATTTATTTAAGTGTTGTCATTTCCGTTCTAACAGATGATTGCCATAGCAATAAAACTCTCACCTAAAAGTTCCCCAGGGGAGAGGTGGTTATATGGCAAACAGGCTTAGTTAGACTCATCTAATCTGGGAATGAACGACCTGTCTAAAACCAAGCTAATCACAAAGTTAAACTTAACTGGTTCCTGCTTTCTCTCACTGCCATTTCCAAGGAGTGAGTTCGAAAAAAACATTCGCGATCCTGTGTTGAAACAGCTAATATTGTTATACGTTAATTCGATGTAATATAAGTTGTTTATTTATTATAGATATTGTTCACCGACAAACTTATGCAACAATAGACAATAACTTAAAAGGCAGTGGTGATTCTTTAGTAAAAGTACAGGAATAATAGACAACAGCACTTACAGCTACTGGCAGTAAAAGGACAGAAAAAACTCTTACGTTAGGTTTTATCAAAGTTAATAATAGCAACATAGATTATGATAATAATAATTCATAAGAATGACATCGGATGAGGTGATTATAGATTCGATATTGATTACCAGACATATCTGAAGACTATAGAGAAGCTCTGCTGATTGCGTTTTCCTCCCTCCATCTCACCTGGTCTTGCATAGCCGTGACGTCATAGGCCGATAATCCGCCTATGACGTCACGGCTATGCATCGCTAAGTCATAATCAAATGAAATATAAGTCGGTGTCAAGAGGAACTCTGTACCCCCCAACCTAACTCTTTCACCACGAGATCATGCCTAAAAAGAAAAATCTTCAAAAGCCTCCCCACCGGTACAGCCGCCAACAGGCGCGCTGTGCTGCGGGGAAGGCTGTGACTCGGCGGCAGTCCCCTCCCGCCGAGTCACGCCCTCCGCCTCAGGAGGACAACACAGCCGGAGCAGATGCTCTGGTCACTCCCGTCTTTGACCTCCGGCCAGATTGGCTGAAGACAAAGACGAAAAATGATTGTAGCAGGCTAGCTTTGGTCAAACAACTATTGCTACAACAGTCTCGGGAGTCAGATGACACTGAGACCATTTCAGCGGGCCGCCATGCAGCCGCCATGCAGCGTATGCCTGCTGTAATTGCAGCAGGAGCACTGGTACCCAGCCTGGAGCCAGCTTGGCTGAAAAAAATAAATGCTGGAAATGGTCATGAGGCCCCACTCTGTGTTCCCACCCCACAGTGCTGTGACCAGCCGGAGCAGCCACAAGAAGTGGGCAACATGGAGAAAAATCTGGATCTCGAGAGAGACATCCAGGAACCTGATGACCTTGAGGCACCACTCTGTGCCCCCACCCTACAGTGCTGTGACCAGCCGGAGCAGCCACAAGAAGTGGGGGACATGGAGAAAAATCTGGATCTCGAGAAAGACATCCAGGAATGTCATGGCCCCGAGGCCCTCTGGCCAGATTGGATGAAGACAAATAAGAAAACTGATTGTAGCAAGCTAGCTCTGGTCAAACAGCTGTTGCTAAATAATTCCCTTGAGTCTGATGACCCTGAGACCATTTCAGCAAGCCGCCATGCAGCTGCCATGCAGTGTATGCCCGCTGTAATTGCAGCAGGAGCACTGGTACCCAGCCTAGAGCCAGCTTGGCTGAAAAAAATAAATGCTGGAAATGGTCATGAGGCCCCACTCCGTGTTCCCACCCCACAGTGCTGTGACCAGCCGGAGCAGCCACAAGAAGTGGGCAACATGGAGAAAAATCTGGATCTCGAGAGAGACATCCAGAAACCTGATGGCCGCGAGGCCCCACCCTGCGCCCCGAACCCACAGTGCTGTGACCAGCTGGAACAGCCAAAAGAAGTGGGCAAGAGTGAGAAAAATCTGGATCTCGAGAGAGACATCCAGGAACCTGATGACCTTGAGGCACCACTCTGTGCCCCCACCCTACAGTGCTGTGACCAGCCGGAGCAGCCACAAGAAGTGGGGGACATGGAGAAAAATCTGGATCTTGAGAAAGACACTCAGGAACCTCATGGCCCCGAGGCCTTCCGGCCAGATTGGATGAAGACAAATAAGAAAATTGATTGTAGCAAGCTAGCTCTGGTCAATCAGCTGTTGCTAAATAATTCCCTTGAGTCTGATGAACCTGAGACCATTTCAGCAAGCCGCCATGCAGCTGCCATGCAGTGTATGCCCGCTGTAATTGCAGCAGGAACACTGGTACCCAGCCTAGAGCCAGCTTGGCTGAAAAAAATAAATGCTGGAAATGGTCATGAGGCCCCACTCCGTGTTCCCACCCCACAGTGCTGTGACCAGCCGGAGCAGCCACAAGAAGTGGGCAACATGGAGAAAAATCTGGCTCTCGAGAGAGACATCCAGAAACCTGATGGCCATGAGGCCCCGCTCTGTGCCCCGAACCCACAGTGCTGTGACCAGCTGGTACAGCCAAAAGAAGTGGGCAAGAGTGAGAAAACTCTGGATCTTGAGATAGACAACCAGGAACCTGATGGCCTCGAGGCCCCACTCCTCGCCCCCAACCCACAGTGCTGTGACCAGCCGGAGCAGCCAAAAGAAGTGGGCAGGAGTGAGAAAAATCTGGATCTTGAGATAGACAACCAGGAACCTGATGGCCTCGAGGCCCCACTCCTCACCCCCACCCCACAGTGCTGTGACCAGCCAGAGCAGCAACAAGAAGAGGGCAAGAGTGAGAATAATCTGGATCTTGAGATAGACATCCAGGAACCTGATGGCCTCGAGGCCCCACTCCTCACCCCCACCCCACAGTGCTGTGACCAGCCAGAGCAGCAACAAGAAGAGGGCAAGAGTGAGAATAATCTGGATCTCGAGAGAGACATCCAGGAACCTGATGACCTTGAGGCACCACTCTGTGCCCCCACCCTACAGTGCTGTGACCAGCCGGAGCAGCCACAAGAAGTGGGCAACATGGAAAAAACTCTGGATCTTGAGAAAGACACTCAGGAACCAGAGATGCCCAAGACAGTGACCCCTGTTGAGACTGAGAAAAATGATCAGGAATTGGATGACTCCCAGGAAGAGAAGAACAAACTTGCTGCGGAGCTCCAGGCTTGCAAAGCTCAAATGGAAAAGCTCCGTCAAACCATGGAGCAGCAGGCTGCCGCCCTCAAGGCTTTAGAGACAGACAACGAGTCCCTTGTCCACCTCTTGGCGAAATCGGATGACTCCAACAGGGGCTTCTGCAATGATGTGCAGAAGCTCCAAGAGCAGCTCCACAGTGCTAACCAGCAGATTGTGGACCAAAAGAATGCTGAGAGCATGCTTCGCCAAGAAAATGAGGTGAACATAAAAAAAATTGATGGGCTCAAAGCAAAAATCACCAAAGAAAAGGCCCTGAATGATGAGACAAAGGCCATGATGAACACGTTCAATGATGATATGCAAAAACTCAAAGAGGAGCTCCACAGCGCCAAACAACAGATTGTGGACCACGAGACCCTGGAAAAGACTCTCCGCCAGGAAAATGAGGTCCAGAGAAGACAAACAGAAGCGCTCCAAGAAGCACTCTGCAAAGAAAGGGCCAGAAATAGCCAGATGGAAGCCATGAGCCTCAAGGCTGCTGAAACAGAAAAAGCACTCTGCCAAACCATCAAGCGCCACCAGAGCGAGATGTCTTCTAGCACCAGAGAAGCCACCATTAAGCTCCAAACGATGACGTCAGAGAGAGATACTTTCCGACAGAGTAAGATGATGCTTACTGAGAAAATCACGGTGCTCAAAAATCTGATTGAAAAAGAGAGGGACTTCAGCAAGCGGCAACAAACCGCCATGCTGAAGTCCTCGGAAATGGAGAGGACAGTACGAAAAGAACTGGTGGAAAAGGATCTGGAAATCCAGAATCTCAAAAGCAAGGTGACGGCAGAGATTGAGCAGAAGAAGGCTCTTGGCCTCAAGAACACAGCTCTCCGACAAGAGATGGATGAGCTCACCATCAAGTTTGAGGCTTGTGAAATGGAAAGGTCAGCTCTTCGCCATCAGCTGGAAGGTCAACGCAAAGAACCAGTAAAGAAGAAAGCTTGCTGGCTGACAAGACTCATGAGGTCCGGGAGACAAAGAAAGAAAAAAACACAAGAGGACTAAGAAGACAGAGGAGTTCATTTCCATCAGGGACTCCATACATACCTCCTCCCCAGTCCCCAACTCCCCTACTCCCCTACACCCTTTTGCAATTTATCACATGACCAGGGGGGTCATGTGATGAATTGCAAAAGGTCACCATTCTATTTGTCTTCAATGAGAAATTAAAAAGAACAAAACAAAACAAAAGAAAAACTCTAAAATAATGCACTTTCCAGGAATATTGAGATTTCTGAGTGACACTAAAGCCAGCACCATATGTCTTGCTTTCAGTGCTGGAATGTAACTAACCACTTTATTTCTTAGGGAAATAATATCCTTTTTACTGCACTACATTTACATTTACATTTACATTAACCACAGTATATAAGGCAACACATCATATTTTGATGCTAACATTTTGTAATATTAAGATTTTGGATGCAAGACTTTTACCTGTAACAAAGTACTTTTGCGCTTTGACATGGCTATGTTTCTAAATAGATTTTAAGATCTGAATGCTTCTTCCACCACTGATGCTACTGAAGACAGCTGGACAAGAGGTGCTGCAGTGGCCTAACCAGTAGTGTGTGTACCGCGAAGGCAATGTCCTTGCTACAGCAGCCTGGGTTGGAAACATGTCTATGAAGGTCTGTTGTATAATGCATTGATAAGGCATTATAATGCATTTACAATGCGTTAAAAAACACATTTTAAATGTTCATAATCATGTATGACAACTTATAACAAGCTTTATGAATGATTGTAAGTGGTGGATATAATATGTGATAAGCTCACCATTCATAATGTTTAATACCTCCATGGCAAAGTGACAACAGTGTTTTATGGAGGAATCTTAAGTCCTGGGTTGTATATCATGTTATAACCACCAGTTATAAAAAATAATATGAACTGCTGTAACACATTATAAGAGATATTTAAATGCTAAAATTCTGAAATGGAATTATACCTTATTAACATCAATAATGTGTTAGAGGATGACTTTGTGAGCTTAAAGTAAAGTGCCTTCACTTCTAGAATAATGTCTAATAAACATCAATAATATGCTATAGGATGACTTTGTGAGCTCTAAGTAAAGTGACAGCATTGTGTAAGGTTATTTAGTTTAGTTTAGTTTAGTTTTTATTTTTCTCAGAGTGTCATGCACCATTAATGGTGCCCAGACCTATAGGCTTACAGGACACTGCAAAAAAAAAAAAAAAAAAAAAAAAAAAAAAGAAAAAAAAAGAAGAAAAAAGAAAAAAAGAAACAAGATGGCAAAACAAAACGAGCTGCATTAAATATAATGGCATGCTACCTCACAACATAAAGAGTAGACTTGCGTAGCTGAAATGCATCTGACAGATACTTAGCGAGTGGGAACACTTCTTTGGTAAAGAAATATAACAACATTGATTCATCGGAGAGTAGGTCACAGCCAGGAACCTTACAAAAGAGATTGAGTCTAAGAGCATGGTACAATGGACAATAAAGCAGAAAATGATTTGTGGAAGTGACCTGTTTCCAGAGCCAGGGGCAAAATGCCACACCGGAACTAGGCACAGACAGACCACTGGTTTCTGGTCAGGTTAAGGGTGATATAGTGTTCAGACTGGTAGCTGGTTTTTATCAGACAATAGGTTCTTAGCTTTGGTTTTCTCATAGCTATCAAACAATATAGATTTAATTTGCCTAACGCTACACCTCAATTTGTTTCTAAATATATGTTGTAAGCCAGCTTCATCAAAAACGCTTTCCAGCTCCTTGGTCCAGGATCTACCTGTAGAGAGATCCCATAGGAAAATCTGTTTAGTAAGTCTAGACTAGGGCATGGCAATTAATCTATTCCATAACCTCACCATGTCACCCTTATGCCGCACTTCAGGTGGCTCCCACCCCATGTCGCCCCTCACAGCAAGCTTAGGGGCCAGTTTATGCACCCCTAAGAAACAGCGCATTGCTCTGTCCTGTGTGACATCCCTTTTGACATATTTACTGTACCCCCAGACTCCAGCACCATAATCAGAAATGGGGCAGACATAGGAGTTAAAGAGCTGCATGTAGGTTTTGAACCCAAGGTCCCGACAGAATTTGATTTTGTTAAGGACAGCTCCTAGGGCCCTCCTCCATCTTGGCCCCTCCTAGGGCCAAGATTTTAGTCCCTTCCTCAAAGGTTAGGTGTTGACCTAATGTAAGTCCTAAATATTTATAACTATCGGTGTAAACTAAAGGGGTAGAGCCAGATTGAAAAATGAATTTGGACTGTGGTTCTCTTTTATTCCTAAAATGGATAATCTTTATTTTATCATTGTTAATCTTCATTCTCCCTTTGTTGCACCAACAATAAACAATGTTCAAAAGAATTTGGAGATCTTTCTCAGATTCCGCGAGGAGGACCAAATCATCTGCATAACAAAGGGTACTGACCACCGTATCCCCCAATCTGATCCCAACGTCAGCTTACTTAATTTCAGATATTAAATCATTTATAAACATAGCAAACAGTGTTGGGGACAGAGTGTCTTCCTGCTTGACTCCAAAAGGGGTCGGAAACCACCCGGTGTTAAAGGCATTGACCTCGACACACGCCATTGGACTCTGGTACATTGCTTTTATCTCCTTATAGAAATTCCCGTTCACCCCAGAATTTAGCAACTTAAAACAATGTAAATCATGGTTTAAACAATCAAAAACTTTTTGAAAATCAATAAAACAACAGAAAGTTGGCTTCCTGACCTGAATTCTAGCATGAATTATAGTACATAAAGAATTTATGTGATCAACACAATTATTATTATTATTATTATTAGCAATTATATGATATTATAATACAATTCTGAGGTCTTATGGACATTATTTGCTTACTGCAAGCAAAGTGTCGGTCAAAAAAAGCAGATCAACTCAAAGTATGGCTCCTTATTTTCACAAATCAGTCAAACCAGGAAAAATAAAACCCTTTTTGAAAAGTCAAAATCTAAAAAGTAAATATTGTTAATACTAACAACTGGGAAGGTGAACTGACCTGGGAAGGCCCAGCTTCAAACACTGCTACATGAAACACAATTCTTGTGTTACTGATCAAATATGGGAGATGTTGAACATGTTTTGAACACCATTCTATGATATGAAAGCATGTTTTTTTTCTTCATGTGTTTGAGATGTGCAATTAAATTGTTGATAATAGGACAGGAAAGAAAAACTGCACATGTACACTACATATAGCAGAATGACAACATGCATATTACTTTTAATATCTATTTCATTACAGATTACTTAAATACATTACTCAGAGTCAGTAATTTCTAAATCCAAATATTTCAGATTACTTTTTATTTAGAATACGGTGTTTTCCATAAATGTTAGGACAGAACATTTCACAAACTGGATGAATAAAGTAAAGCAAATTTTCGTATTTTATATTTTTGATTTTGCTTTATATTCATTTCTGCATGCCCCCCTTCTTGGGAAAATATCATCATCAATATCATTCAGCCACATTTGTCACACTTTGATTGTACCCAGGAGAACCAAATCGACCTGGAAGAATACACATCAGTGACATCATACATCAGCAAATGTGCTGATGATGTGAGAAATGCCATGTTTTATAAATCAATCAAGAGGGAACCACATTTTAATTTCATTATACAACCTGTTGTATAATGACCAATAAACTTCCTTGTATCCTTGTAATTTAGCTGTGTACATAATGAATCTAGCTCAGGACAGTGAGCATTATCCCATTAAAAGGACAATTCACTACAGATGTGTTTTGAGGTGTGAGGTCTCTTGATGCTGACACAAGTTTCATTGCTGGCTGACACAGTTTGCATGGCACTATTTTGTTTCGACCATGTTCATTGCTTGAAAATGAAATGTTCATGGTATTTCTAAACTGTAAGGGATTCCACTCCATTATCTCCGTGTGTGTGTGTAAGTCACTGAGAGTGACTGCAGATGTGATGGAACATTGCTGGTGGAGACAGATGTTACAACTGATTGAATACTGATGAAAATATAAAACAAATGAACAATAAAATTATAATAATAATAATAATAAAAAATAGGTATGCAAGAGAATTAATCTTTTGAACTTGTAATTGCATTTGTAACTGATTACAGTTATTCATATTTTGTATTTTAAAGGTGTAATCCCGCTACATGTGCTCCTTTAGTGCCCCACTTGTTACTATGTCTGTAATCAGGTACAGTTTGGCCAACCAGTGATGGACTGTATCAAGTGTGGCTGCCCCAAGTAAGGAGATGATTCAGCCACCCAATCTACCCACAATGCACCCTGTCAATCATATCATTATGCTGCTTGCTAACACTGGAGTGTTCACAATTTGAAAAGTTTGGCCTGATGGTGGCGCTAGAGAAATGATGATGAGATCAACAAAACCAGCAGGGAGACTCTTTCTCTGGTCTGCGGATTATGAATGCACACAGCACATTTGAAAATATTAAAATAAAACAAATTTGAGTTTTCATGCTCACTGCCAGGATCTGCAATGGTAGCAGACACAGCAGCTGTTGGGGCAAATCTATAACACTCCCATGTCTGTTGGTGCATGGATATTATTAGTTCAGTTTGTAACAGTCTTCCAGCCAAGCTTACTTGACAGTAGCGGTGCTAGACTGTATAAGGAAAACGCCCTGCCTGATGGCAGTGATTGTTGCTCCAACAATCAATCATATTAAAACTACAATTTGCAACATTTCAAGATAGCAAAGTGTATTTCAAAATCCTCCTCTTTTTCCCCTCAGTTGGGCAGGTTCATGCCCCAAAACTTGTCACACTGTCATTATGTGCTGTGTACTTTTACATGGCATCCAGCCTGAGGCCAAGGAAACCAGTGTCCACCAAAAATGACGGAGAAGCAAACAACGAATGCAGCCAACTGGCTATAAAAACAGTCACCCTGTGTTGTGACTGTCATGTCCCAAGTGACACATGCTCACAGCAGACGGTGGATGTCTCAAAATGTCTCAAACATCATCACACAAACAGTCACAGACAAACACACATAGACAGTATACATCTGAATTGCTTCTTGTTCATTTATTACAGATTAAGTTGTATTTGCTTCTTTAAATTACATGCTGAATTATTATTATATAGTTAATAATTGTTTGGTTAGGCAGACACTTAATAATTTTACCTCTAAGTCAAGTTTACAGTTCAGGGCAGGAATATCTGCAGCAGTGACTTCTGTCACCTGAAAATTCATCTTGTTTGCCGTATTTTCTCTTACCACAATATAATAAGTGATAAGCGTCTTTGTAAGTCTAATGGTGAGTGGGTAGCTGATTAAAAGCTAGAATAAATGGCATTTTGTGACATCAGATGAGTGAGGGAGGGGACTAATGTGTTGACAGCATGCAAAAAAGAAATAAATATTAAGCTTTTACTCATTTGCAGTTGATTTATTTCTGAGGACGCCAAATTGCCACAGCACAGTTTTGAAGAGATCATATAATGGGCTAGATAATCACCAAGACACAGTAAGGTGTGTCCAACCCTCCACCATACAGGTTCAGCCTATGTTCTCCTGTTCTTCTCTTTAAATACAGAGTAACAACAGGATAGCCGTTTACACTGTTCTCCCAGTCTTACTCTCTAAGTACACAGATCCTACAGGGTATGGGCTATATTTTGGTTATGTGTCTATTTATTTAGTCTGTATGGGTTAGAGCACAATGATGGAAGTACATGATGGCCATTTCTAGGCTCAATTATGACCAAAATATGACCATTTTTGACCACTCAAGAACTGATAAACATGGTCAAAAATCGCCCACACCCGCTATTTAGCCCCATTGCCAGCAACCTAGAATGACACACTTGGCACAAATGCAATGTCAGTGATTCCTTAGATTGTCTAGATACATAAGGAACCAATATCTTTACTATAAATCGACTCAGGAACAACATTACAGGTCTTATGCCCATCTGATGTTACAATAAGGCACCCAAAGACTAACTGATTCTGTCAAACCTTGAGAGTGCAAAGACTTTTGTTCAATTAGTTTTCATTGATTTCTCCTCAGCTTTTAACTGTATCCAGCCCCATGTTTTAGCAGAAAGGTTAGAGTACATCTGTAACATTGATTCTGGCCTGATATGTTGACAGATGGATTTTTTTTTTTATCTGGAGGGTCGCAATGTGAGAAGTTTAATGATGTTTTAGTAGATGTTCTTTTTTCCTCCACTGAACTGAATCAGGGGTGTGTCCTTTCTTCTCTTTTATTTGTGTTGTACACTAATGAGTGCCAATGCCAGTGTATGGGGCATCATATCATTTTGTTTGCTGTTGACTTGGTAATTATGTCTCTCCTGAGCAGTGATGACCCTAATCATGAACCTGTAGTGGCAGAAATCTAGGACTGATGCAAGTCGCCCTTCTTGAACATCAGTGTGTCTATAATTTAAAAAATATGGCAATACATTTTAGGAAGAATCCTGCGGCCATCTCTCCTGTGGTTATTACTGATCAAGCTGTTGAGTTTGTGCAGAACAAAGATCTTGGCAACTTCTTCATGAAAATGTTTCAACCGTGTTTCATTGAATCAGATTACCATATCCAACATCCATCGAAAATTTTGAACAATGTATGTTTTCCAAAAAAAAAAAAAAAAACAACAACAACAACAACAACAACAACAACCTCACAACAAAGTAAATACAGTGGTTTAGTAGTGTTAACTAAGTCAAGTGTTTTGTCTCTGTAAGAGATGTTTTTATTGTTCCATGGGATGCAATTGTGAGGAGAGCAGTTATGTTTGAAAAGAATAAAGTAGCTTGTTTCCCAACAGTGTAAGAATATAGCAAAAAAAAAAAAAAAAAAAAAAAAAAAAAATCAAGACCACCAGTTTTACTGAAAACACATTTGGAGAAAATATTCCTTGAACGACTTGGATTATTAAGATATATTTTAATCCAGTTGATTTTTATAATTCGGTTAAATACTGTAAAAGTCAAAACATCGAGTCCTCCTTAGCCTAGGATTTAGAAAGAACTGATATTAATTTTATTTTATGGGACTTTTTTTCCGAAAGAAATTTAAAGAGGATCTAATCCAGTTAGGAACATATAGATTTGGAGATTAAAATAATGATATGAACAGACACTCTTGACATCCTTTCTGCTTTGCTTCACAAAACTCGAACTTAAACAACTAAATCTGCAAGAGGTGTCATCTCAGAGTTTTACAGTGCTATTTTTATCTTTGTAAAGTGTTTTAACAGATCTCATGAAAAAAAAACCCACAAAATTAAAAGAGCATCAAAAATAAATGCGTGACTGCCTTCTGGAAGTCTAAAATACGAATATGAGTCATCAGAGATCAGTTTTCTCTAATTAAACAAATCTAAAACTAATCTCATTTTATTAGAAATGTGACATATAGGGCTCTAGTTTCGCAGACCTGGCGAGGCGCGGGCGCAGCGCAGCTGTGCTGCGCTGCGCCAACTGGGTGTGGCCAAGTGGATTTTGCAAGTTTGGCACGCCGTGCGCCTTGGCGCATCTACTGCGCCGTTCCTCCTACCGGCGCAAGGGAGGAGAGAAGGCGTGGTGTGGGTTTGACACAGCCGATTCACTTTAAACCAATCAAATGAGCCCCTGTCCTCGCCTTTAAAATGTGCTGCGCGAAGGCGTAGTGGTAGTCTACACATTTGACATGGACGAAGAGAGCAGCCGCATCACACACGCAGTGAGGCCAGTCTTGGCTGCTGCAATGTTGCTGGAGCTACCTGCCATCCATCTGTCCACCCATCCATCTAACCACCCGATGCATTTTACATTTTCGATATGTGTGGAATCAGGGTTTCATTCATTCATTCATCTTCTAAACCACTTATCCTCACTAGGGTCGCGGGGGGGTGCTGGAGCCTATCCCAGCGCTCATAGGGCGAAGGCAAGGAAACACCCTGGACAGGTCGCCAGTCCATCGCAGGGCAAATCAGGGTTTCCGTTAGAAAAAATTGGCACCGGACAACGTGACCGGCAGGTTTTCAATTTACCGGACAAATGTTTGAAATTCCGGTCAAATATTATCTGAATTTACTGAGCTTAAAATTATATGCAGGCTATATAAGAATGATATCAAGGCATGTCAATTTATAGCGTAATCTTTTTATTGAAAAGCAGGCTGTATCAAATTAAATTAGTGTCGTCAATTGACTCACGTGCGTAACGTCTAAAATAAATAAATAAATATTGCACAAGCCTGTGCTCTTTTAACATGAACGTTGCATACAATTGCAACTACAATTTGCAAACAAAAAATGGGCTCATATCATTTTAATAACGCGGCGTGCTGCCAACTTGAAATCAAATAGATGCAATAAAAACTTAATTCAGCAGCTGAATTAAAATCAAAAGTCTCAAGTGTCTCTCCGCAACTTGCAATGCGCATCAGTCTTGTGACCTTGTTCTCCCCCAGGCGACTACGCTGCGCTGTTTTGATCCGGTTCTGCAGAAAAAAACCCTCTCTCTCCCTCTGGTACACCGGAGACAGGGATCACGCAGTCTATTTTTTTTAAATTACAAATAAAATTACGTGGAAATTGACTGTTTTAATAAAATTCAAATTGTGAATATTTTCACCGGACATTTAAAAATTACTGGACTTTGGCAGATTTTACCAGTCATAGTCATAGAGTGGAATATTTAAATATATATGGAAGAAAAACTGTGTAGTTAACAGGGGCAGCGCCAGACACCATAACTGGAAAAAAGACATCACTGTATGGGACACATTGTTTGACTGACACGTTGGGTTTCCATTACGCTGCCAAACGGTGCCAATCTCCTTTGGTCTGACATCAGTTGTGACGGCACAGTCGATATGGAGATACGTTTATGTGCTGATTGTGATCGTAGCATTGAATAGTGGTTTCTGTGGGTATTTATTGCATTGTTAATGTGCCTGACATTCTGGAAACCTGCCTGTGAGGTTGTGGTGACTGTGCGCACTGCCCGCTTGTCAGCCAAACTTCCACTGCGCCAGCCACGCTGCGCCTTGCGCCGAAAGTAGACGTGGTTTCAGGAGGCGAGCTTTTGGCGCACCTCGGCGAAGCCTTTTGGCATGAAACTGTCACTGCGCCAAGCTGAATCTGTCGACACCTCCCCCTGCTGCGCCGCCACTCCCATCTCGGCGCAGATCCGTCTGCGAAACTTGGAAACTGTTCGCCTCGCGCGTTGCGCTGGTCGAAACTAGCTCTGCGCAGGGTGCGCCTCACTGCGCCACCCTGCGCTGCGCCGGGAAACTAGAGCCCATAGGGTTAAATCTACTGTGAGATTCATGAACAAGGCCATTTAACCCTTTTTCTGCCATCTAGTCACAACAGAAGAAAGCATTTCATAATCACTAATAGTAATGTAAAGCCATGCCAATTATCAGTGATTAAAGAATCCTTAATTGGTTTTGGAATTAGAGTTATTACTGTACCTGTTTCACTGAAGGAGACAATCCTTCCTTACTGATGGCTTCGCTGTATACTGCAAGCAGAAATTTTAAAATTTCAGTAGAGGATGCATGACAAAATTCTGAAGTAAGTCATTTCCCATGATCTGTTGAGGTTAAGATTTTTGATACCCCATTTTATCTCTTCAATAGATAATCTTTCATCCTATTACTCCTTATTACTTGCTTTTTGATATTTGCCAAAGGCTTGAATATATTAGGACTATTAGAACAAATGGCATTTTTATCTGCATAAAAAATAGACATATTTTGAAATCACTGTATAATTCTCTGTTACAGAGTTTTTATTTAGATAGTGAATTTCTTTCTGTATTTCTTTTTTCTATACTAAAACAAATACTTGCTATTTTTCTCACCCTCCTCAATCCATTTTAATCTGGATTGTATAAGGCACCCTTAGCTTTGTATTTAAAACATTGATAAAACTCTTCTAATTCCTGTTAAGGTTCATCTAACTGTGCAGGCAGATAGCCTATTTGATGTGATGTGTGAAATACATTTGATCAAATTTTCTGTTAGATCTTGTCTTTTTAGCTAACTCACAAAATTGAACTACAAATTTCCTAATTTCATATTTAAGCAATTCCCAATATCTCTCATACTGTCATTGTTTGAGATAACATATTTCTTGTACAGTACAAGCATTTTTGCAGTTTCCGTAAATAGGTACCTTATTACACAGTAATGACCTCCATATCCAATGGTTCAACACCCTTTTGTTAACGTTGCTTGAAAGATATAGGTTGCATAGAACTGTTTATGATGAGTCATTATAGCCAGTGTGCGAGATAAGGGGAAGCTAAGGGGAGCACAGCTCCCCTAGTGGTGACATGAGCTCCCCTGGCTGGAAGCATTGAGAAATTTGGGGGGGGGCGGTGCCTACTCGGTGCCGGCCAGCACTGCACGGTGTGCGTGGCCACCCGGTCAGGTCTGCTGGATCTGGTGGATTATTATTATCAGTTGATTATTGATTGTGCAATGCCGCGATTCGCAGTTAATCGAGTTGCGCGCATTAAACAATTTTTGCGGAAGCATTAGGACGGCATGATTTACGTCGTATCCACGTTCGCGCGCTGCGTGCGTGACCGTGCATGTGCTCGTGCATGAGCGCCCGTACCGTACTGGAGCACACCCCCTCCAACCGTGCCAGAGTAATTTTAGGTTGATTTAATTAAACAGTCAGACGTTACCTTGGTGGTCCGTGGATTAATTTTTATCTTGTGGGTTGAAGTTTGCGTAACCCATATAAATGCTCGGGAAATCTGTTGTTCTCTTTATAATAATCCTAAAACAAAAGATCCTTATAATAATCCTATGCCTGTTCTGTTGTAGGATATTAATGCAATGACCAACAGTTATACAGCGTTAGTAAGAGGTGTAGGCATATGACTGTGTGCAGTACTATTGTTAAGGTGTGCATGTGAAGTGGTTCAAACTATCCATTAAAATGCATAGAAATGCAGGAAATTGAATCGTGACGCATGTATTTATTCATCATGGAATCAATAATAGTTTCCAGCTCTGCCAGTAAGGAACATTTTAAATAGTCTGAATTATATCCCTAAACATTCCCCAGCAAAACAACACAATCATAAATCTCACAAAATGTCAATAAATCACCAAGAAAAGGCAGTGTCCCTTTTCATCAGATTCTGCTTCCAACACTTCATCTTTTAAAGTTATCGTAACAGCCTGTAGCATCTCCTGTCTCTCAGCTCACGGAAACAGTCATCAGTCTTTGCCGTACTGGCGCTTCCAAAATGATTAATTCTCTGAACAGGAATGACTTTCTTGGAAAAAAAAAAAAAAAAAAAAAAAAAAAAGTAAATTAATTTTTTAAAAAAAATCCACTTTTGCCTCCTTAGAAAACAAACAAAAATACTTTTTCTTGACAATACTTTGTGGGCTCCTTGTTTTTACAGATAGTATTTCCAAGGTAAACCCATCTTTGAGATCATCTGAAATAACTCATGCACTAATTGAAGGTGTAACTTATTCGTATGAATCCATAAACATAAAATAGCCTGCTTACGGGTTCCTACCGTCACTGACATGTAGCGTAGGCACAGACAGAAAACAAGTCAAGCAGGTAGGGCGCCTCATATAGGCTATAAGAACAAATGCTTTGCCCTTTGCTCGTGGCTATCATCAGTTCAGCAGGCAAGCTGCAGCCGCACTCCTGACATTTACTGTGCTTACGTCTGCTGCTTCTTTTTGTAGATTTGAACATGAACAAGTCGAGACATGGGTCCATACTTTTAAATAGGTGCACGCTGGAGTGGAAACCAAACTCACCTCGCCATGACGGACACCTCTATGCAAGGCTTAGTCACCCGCGGACGATAAACTAATAGCCTACAGTTATGTAAAAAATATGCATATATACAGTACAGGCCAAAAGTTTGGACACACCTTCTTATTCAATGCATTTTCTTTATTTTCATGACTATTTACATTGTAGATTCTCACTGAAGGCATCAAAACTATGAATGAACACATGTGGAGCTATGTACTTAACAAAAAAAGGTGAAATAACTGAAAACATGTTTTATATTCTAGTTTCTTCAAAATAGCCACCCTTTGCTCTGATTACTGCTTTGCACACTCTTGGCATTCTCTCGATGAGCTTCAAGAGGTAGTCACCTGAAATGGTTTTCACTTCACAGGTGTGCCTTATCAGGGTTAATTAGTGGAATTTCTTGCTTTTCAATGGGGTTGGGACCATCAGTTGTGTTGTGCAGAAGTCAGGTTACTACACAGCCGACAGCCCTATTGGACAACTGTTAAAATTCACATTATGGCAAGAACCAATTAGCTAACTAAAGAAAAACGAGTGGCCATCATTACTTTAAGAAATGAAGGTCAGTCAGTCTGGAAAATTGCAAAAACTTTAAATGTGTCCCCAAGTGGAGTCGCAAAAACCATCAAGCGCTACAACAAAACTGGCACACATGAGGACCGACCCAGGAAAGGAAGACCAAGAGTCACCTCTGCCTCTGAGGACAAGTTCATCCGAGTCACCAGCCTCAGAAATCGCAAGTTAACAGCAGCTCAGATCAGAGACCAGATAAATGCCACACAGAGTTCTAGCAGCAGACCCATCTCTAGAACAACTGTTAAGAGGAGACTGCGCCAATCAGGCCTTCATGGTCAAATAGCTGCTAGGAAACCACTGCTAAGGAGAGGCAACAAGCAGAAGAGATTTGTTTGGGCCAAGAAACACAAGGAATGGACATTAGACCAGTGGAAATCTGTGCTTTGGTCTGATGAGTCCAAATTTGAGATCTTTGGTTCCAACCGCCGTGTCTTTGTGAGACGCAGAAAAGGTGAACGGATGGATTCCACATGCCTGGTTCCCACTGTGAAGCATGGAGGAGCAGGTGTGATGGTGTGGGGGTGTTTTGCTGGTGACACTGTTGGGGATTTATTCAAAATTAAAGGCACACTGAACCAGCATGGCTACCACAGCATCCTGCAGCAACATGCCATCCCATCCGGTTTGCGTTTAGTTGGACCATCATTTATTTTTCAACAGGACAATGAGCCCAAACACACCTCTGGGCTGTGTAAGGGCTATTTGACCAAGAAGGAGAGTGATGGAGTGCTGCGGCAGATGACCTGGCCTCCACAGTCACTGGACCTGAACCCAATCCAGATGGTTTGGGGTGAGCTGGACCGCAGAGTGAAGGCAAAGGGGCCAACAAGTGCTAAACACCTCTGGGAACTCCTTCAAGACTGTTGGAAAACCATTTCAGGTGACTACCTCTTGAAGCTCATGGAGAGAATGCCAAGAGTGCGCAAAGCAGTAATCAGAGCAAAGGGTGGCTATTTTGAAGAAACTAGAATATAAAACATGTTTTCAGTTATTTCACCTTTTTTTGTTAAGTACATAACTCCACATGTGTTCATTCATAGTTTTGATTCCTTCAGTTAGAATCTACAAAGTAAATAGTCATGAAAATAAAGAAAATGCATTGAATGAGAAGGTGTGTCCAAACTTTTGGCCTGTACTGTATATATATATATGTGTGTGTGTGTGTGTGTGTGTGTGTGTGTGTGTGATATATATATACATATATATGTGATCACACTGTAAGCTATGTTAAGAGTTATAAGAAATGTTTTTATAATTTAATTAGGCTACACTAAAGCCACAGCGTACGTGCTGTTCTCTTGTTGTTACTCCGTTATAGGCCTACAGGGTAACAACAGGGCGGGTTAGATTATGAAGTTTACAATGATTTCTTTTATTTTTATAGTAGCTCTAATTGTGATTTCCCCCCCTACTAGTGATCACCAACTTAGCTCATAGTTTACCCATTCTTTTATGAACATCGGGCCCCTGACCTCTCAAGTTCATAGATGCGTAAAGGCAGCGTTCAAGACTCCCCTCTTTAAAAAGACACGCCCCTCGTGCTTGACGCTTGCGCAGTGTGCTAAAGATTTCTTTGTTATTTTGTTGCACAAGGGTGGGGCATACCCCAGAAGGTTCGTGCGTATCTCCCCGCCGACTTCCTCTGTTGTAAAACTGAGTTACATGCAGGCTAATCATAACACGGTCCTTGCGGATCCCTTGCTGCAATGTTCCAGCCGAGGTTCAAGAATTTCAGTATCAACTTCAACAGGGTGAATGAGGCGGGGACTTTCTCCAGCGGGGACCCGATCAATGGCCAGATCTCGTTCGAGCTGACGAAGGAAACGAAGATTAATTCAATAACGCTAACATTTCTTGGGAAGGCGCACGTCCACTGGAGCACGAGCTCAGGGTCGGGCAAGAGGAGAAGCCGAAGACATTTCACCGCCACCGTGGAGTTCTTCAAGCTGAGCAGCACCATCCTGCAAGAGCGCACCGGTATGGTAACATTTGCAACTCATCTGTCAGGCGCCTAAATGACAAGAGTTGAGGTATTCATTGTCCAGTCACTCTCTTCCAGCTATTGGCGATGGAACAGAAAGACTTCAGCCTGGGATGCATGTGTACCCGTTTTCATGCCAGATCCCCCGAGGGTGTGTATCAAGCTTTCCCCTGTCGAGTCATTTAGGCTCTGTTGTCGCTTCCAGTATTAAGAAAACTGTTTCCAAGTCTTCATCTTAAGTTATAGCAAAGCTGCTGTTTTGTTTAATTAATTCATTGTTGGAAAATGAGAGTGTCGCACAGTCCTGCTCCATCTTAGATTTGAGTTGGCAATATTGTTCCTTTGATTGACTAAGTGTTTTGTCTTTTTCCCATCCAGCTTGGCTACACATGATGCCTATACAGCCCATAAATGAGTGTGTTTCACTCTCTAATTTGATCTTGACAAGTTCTAGGGCCATTATATTATTCAAATAAAGCAGCAGTACAGTGCATGGAGCAAGAGTGTAAAACTTGTTTTGTTTGTTTGTTTCCAGTGATCAGC
Source organism: Myripristis murdjan (assembly GCF_902150065.1). NCBI lineage: Eukaryota > Metazoa > Chordata > Actinopteri > Holocentriformes > Holocentridae > Myripristis > Myripristis murdjan. Next base: position 16,410,836 of record NC_043988.1, on the reverse strand, counting down.
ATGTCACAATTTTGCCTTTGCTGTGTGCCACTTTTTTGTTACACACTGTTTGTTGTTGCCAGATTTGATTAGCGCTCATTATTTGCTTTGTGTAAAATGCAGAGACTTCCCATCCTCCTTCAAGGGGCCAAGTGGTGAAATCACCTACACCTTGACAGTTGGTATCCGCAGGCCGTGGCGTCTGACCAAAGACTTTTTGACAGAGGTGAACTTTGTAAGCCGCATTGATATCAACCAGCCAGGGCTTCTGGTAAGTGATAGCCCTCCTCCTGCAGTATTGGTTATTCGTTTTGCTGTGCGCCCCATCAGCTGTTCTCTTTGGATTAGCCTCAGAATTCCATGTTTAAGTGCCCGAAAGTAGGTGTGTTGCTAGGTGATAATAAGATAAGAAATGAATGGTTTAAAATTAAAAGTCAGCATCACGTGGATTTCCGCCAGTCGCCTACTTAATCCACTCTAACCTCGTCTCTTTCTCTCTTTGTCCCTCTGTTGTTTTTGTGCAGGCTCCCCTAGCAGGAACCAACAGCATGACAGCGTGCTGTTTGTGGTGTGCCCAAGGTCCCATCACAATGACTGCCCGCCTGGATAAGAAAGCCTTTGTTCCTGGTACTGAATTTTGAACAGTTTTCTTGTTGTGTCATTGGTCAGAAATCAAGTGTGGGACCGAAAAAAAATCTGCCAAAATAAACACAAACACTCTCTTTCAGGTGAAACCGTCAAAATAAGTTGCGAGGTCAGCAATGCTTCCTCCCGCACCATCACTCCGAAGATACACCTTCGTCAGAAACAGATGTTCTACACACACAACAAGGCCAACAGACGCATGCTTGAGAAGCAATTGGCCTCAGAGACTAGGCAGCCAATCGCCCCTCACACCTCTGATGTATTCACTGAAATCATGCTGACTATCCCTCCCGCTGTTTCACCCACCATCTCTAACTGCGCCATCATTGAAGTCAGCTACATGATCATAGTAGGTATCAGTGACCAAATGATGCTTTGATGGTGTGATGTAAAGAGGCCTTTTTCAGAACTATTTTAACATGAAAGCAGGGTAAACGCAGCTGTTACTAATGATTAATTGCCTAATTGTTTCTTAAATCAGATCTTTAAGACAGACTGTCCATACTGTTATTTCCAAGTGAGCAGGTTGGATTTGTGTGTCCAGACATCACCAACCTTGCACGGGTTGCTGTGGTAACGACATAGGCGTCAGTAAGTATGTACATGCGGCTAGTGACATGACTTTCCAACATGGAAGCAGGAGAAATGAACAGAAGCTTCACCCAAAAAGTGCCAGCAGAGAGTTTGTTTCAGCACCTGTTTCTCTCTGTGTCGTCCTCCATACCGTTCAGCTAGTAGCGGCACGGATTCTGCTCAGCTGCTCTGATGCACTGCTGTCAGTCTGGGTTGATGTCGTCATTGTGCGTTGCATTGCGAGTGACATGACAGTTTGAAATCTGATTTGAGCGTCCAGACTGAGATGCATCTGCAGAAATCCAATTGGAATCACATCTCACACCATCTACAAATGTGGTTTGGATCCAGTTTGCAAAAATCTCATTGCATGTGGATTGTGGCTGTCCAGACTTTCTAAAATAAATGTGAATACTATCTGGATCTGCCAAAAAAAAAAAAAAAAAAAAAAAAAAAAAGATTAGGGCTGGCAGTTTGAACAAGAACCAACAGAGAGGCGGGCCTGGTATTGTGCATGCTGACTGACCGGAAAGGCTGTGCTACAGTGAGATGGATCAGAGCCATAATTGATAGCATGAAAAACACCGGTGTCCACCCTGCTATTTTGTGTCCAAATGACTGCTGTGAAAAGGTCCGTTATCGTCAAAGTCATTCTTCAGTGATTTATTATCGTTGTCAGTTTGTCTCAGCTCTGTAAAAACATACAAAAGCCTCTTGCTTCCAAACAATGGCATCACGAAACTTTCCGATTTTTCACTCTCCAACCTCTCAACCTCTCCACTTGCTTTGGGTCATCACAGGGGCTTTGAAACAGCCTCATGAAATTCAGGTGTGCGTTAATGATCGTGGTTTACAATGTCTCCTCTCATTGTCTCCCTTATAGGTGAAACTTTGTCCTAAAGGTTTACCCAGCCTCGAAGTGCATTGTCCCATTGTCCTGTGTCCTCTTGCATCCGCTCATCTGCCACCCTGTTTGTGAGTATGTAACTGCGGTATTCCACGTGATGTGCTTTTTTCCCTGGTTGAAGGAGCCACGTGGTGCACAGCTTCATCTCAAGCTTGTCCGTTCCAATTCTTTCTTTGTTTAAACCATCCAAACTGATGGTGAACGGTATTTTAAGTAAATGTATATCCTTTTAAATTGTTTTACATTAAGCCTATTGATAATATACCACTGTTACATGTCATGTGCTTCACATAGTTTCACAGTGCACTCTGTTAGTAAGCCTTATTTCTCAGGGTGTTTTTATCAGGCTTACCTGACAGAGGATGTTTCTTGTTACTTTTATTCTAATTGTTTTTCATCATTCATTTCATCATTGTTTTTCATTCATTTAATTTTAGCTGCTACAACCTGTCTTCTTATGGTTTGAGTTAATCTTACATATTGTCTAATACAAATTAATAATATATAGTGCACTAGTAGATGTTGCCATTTTTTTTGTGCACTTCTGCATTCACTTCTGCAGGTATAGGCCTATTTGTGAGTGTGTGGCGTCCCTCTTCTCCTCCTTGTATCTATCCAATAAGTATGTACCTCAGCCACTCAGGTGTGCATTTCTCCTCTTGACCAAAGTGATCATTTGTACCTGTTGTTATTAGAATAGCCATTAAGTCATTGTCTTGGCAAGAAAAAAGAATGTCATGCCAATTTGAACACTTGGACACCATAGTGCTTTGTTTATTATTAACCTTTATTTAACCAGGTAAGTCCCATTGAGATTAAAAATCTCTTTTTCAAGAGAGACCTGGCCAAGACTGTCAGCAGCAAAAACACAAAGTTACAGACAGAGACACGACAGAAAGAGTTAAAATCACAAGAGAAAATCACTACAATAAAAACAATACAACGACACGGCAGTACAATACAACCAAGTCAAAAGAGGAATAAAACAGAGCTTTCTGGGAGACTAATATAAACACTGATGTTCTAAAAACAACATTCAATCGACCTCAATTTACGATCTCTCATTATTGATTTAAAAACATTCATTGACACCGAGTCCTTTAGTTTTAGTTCACTCTGCAACAAACTTTTTTGTAATGAACCTCAAGGATGCATGGTACACTGTGTCAACCATATGAAGACAATGACCAGAGGCATACATATATAAAACATCACCATAATCCAACACAGGTAAAAAGGTGGCAGCGACAAGACGCTTTTTTACATTAAAAGAGAAACAGCTTGTTACGAAAATAAAAACCTAGTTTTAGCCTTAGCTTCCTGACCGGGTACTGAACATGTGGTTTAAAACTGAGAGAGTCATCAATTAAGATACCCAGGTATTTGTAAGACTTGACAACCTCAGAGGTATACAGAGGTATTGTGAAGCAGAAGCCAAAACCCCAACTGACTTTATGGAAACTGCCTTATAGCAACATGCTGCCATAAACTGTTACCAGTATTTACATAGTAACTGTGGGTGCATTTCTGTTTTGTGCATGCACTCACTGCACAGTGTGGGATATTGTATGTATGTGCATTGATTCGATTTCTGCAGATGGCAAAGTAGATGTTGTGTGTTGCTTTAGAATTTGAAGGTTTTTACCACTAGGGCTATTCCAGAGCCCTTATCATTGGAATATTTTTTTTTTTTATCTATGTTTCTGTACCATGTTATAGTTGGGAATCATCTAGGGGTGTAACAGTGCGTGTATTCATCACAAACTGTCACAGTATGGACATTATGGTTCGGTGCATGCAGTCATACCAAAAATACCAGGTAGCCTATGTGCGAAGACGGATGATTCAACACTGTACACTGCAGCAGTTTATTGTTTAATGCAATCAAGTATGTTTATTGGTAATTAGGTCATGTCTTCGCCATCCAGTGGAAAAAAAAATGCGTACACCATGGTTGTGGAAATACATCAAACATGCTAATATTACAAAATTGGCCAGTTGACGAAATGCTCCCTGGCTCTGCTACTCTACTAGCAAGAATTTTCCTCTGTCTTTTGTTGGGAGGGTTGGGCTTAAGCTTTGAATGTATAAATATAGCCTAAGTGGAACAAATTAAAAAAACACCTAATGCCCATGTTTTATTTTGTACTTTTATAACATAGGGAATGCCTTTTCAGTTTTGTAGCCAATTGTGTGCTATTGCCTTTTTTTTTTTATCTAGACCTACATCACTAGGTGAGCCTTTTGCACACCTGTAGGTCGGCAGGTGCGTAGGAGAAAACCGGGGACCGGCAATAATCAGAATAAAAAACTCCCGCACACTGCTTGCATCATTTGCAAAGGAGAACTTACGTTCTCCTTTGCAAATGATGCAAGCAGTGTGCGGGAGTTTTTTATCTAGACCTACATAAAAGGACACATTAAACACTATATTCTGTACCAACTACCTCAAGGTGGATTAAACAACAGTAGACTTGCACTACTTTGTGTTCAAAATAAATGAAAGGAAGGCTAGCCTTATGCATTTTTGTACTTTCCCCTGCTGTACCGCAGTTGCACTGAATTGCGATGTACCAAACATATTTTGCGTGTACCGTTACACCCCTAGGATCTAGTGACATGGAAAAAAGAAGTCATAATTGCACTGTATATTTTGAGTATGTTACATTTTAATGTTAATATCTGATATTTAATCACATCTACATGTCAACCATTGCATGTTTTATATTGTTTATAATGCCACAATATAGAATGGTTGTATCTGAGGAAATTTAAGCCATGCTACTTGCAGAAAGATGAAGTTTGCTCTAAATGATGATGATGAAGACAAAGATCAGCCGCTCCAGTAGCTGCGTTCCGGTCATTCCAGTCATCAGCAGGTCACAATTGCTATTTCCAGTCATCATCCCATCAGCAGCATGAGCACTGCAACTGCTTTGCTTCCTCTACTATGATTCAGCTGTAGGAAATTATGATGCTTCATATGATGGCATAAAAGAGCATTTGCCATTTAGCCAACACGAATCCTAAAGTGATTTTTAATCGAGTGATTAGATAGGAGGTCAGTGTCTTGCTGAAGGACACTTTGACAGCTGAAGTCAGTGAGCCTGAGCCTACTTTAGCTTCAGTCTGCCTCTGGGACAGTATCCCTACCCACAAGGCCACCCTGCAGCCCCACTTAATTTAACTGGGTGTCAAACAATTTGATGCTGCAGCTGGTTCTGAAGCCAATTTAGAGTGTCTCTGCTTTACGCTCAGACTTGTGTCATGGCAGATACAGTGGTAGTTTGCATTCAGAAACAGAGGGCTCATCAGAATGGAAGATAATTTAACTACCTCTTGGACATCGTCATCCTCCAGCTACCTTAGCGCTGACTAAAAATCTGTCTGGAAGGTCTGGTCTGTGTCTGTCAGGTTATCATTTAGGGCGAACTTGGCTCATGTGGATGTCATTCATCTCTTCTGGAAAGTTTCTCTTGAGCCCTGTGCCTTCTAACGTGATTACATGTCATGTTATTGAGTCTTTAGCTCTTAAATTAGACAGTATTAAATATATTTTTCGGTTTTTATTGTAAGCTGTATTGGGTTCTTCAACTTTGTCACTCCTTTTCTCGAAAATGTATCAAATATTAAACAAAAACATGATACGACTATCATGTTTTCTATGTTTTGTGTGTAGTTTTGTTAAAATATTATTGGAAGGGTACTGGATGTACTAGACCTGTGCTTTGTGTCCTGGCTTGCAAATATGGTGCCTTCCACCTCCTATCTTCTAGGGCAGAGTAATGCTCATGGCTATATTGTGAAGAGCTGCACTTATCTAATGCTTCTCTCCCTCCTCCCCCTACCTGGCCCTCTTTAACAGTTCAGACTGCCAAAATGCCACAAACCAATCAAATAAGCTCTGTTGCAGAAAAATGATCACCATTTTTGCCCTGCATATTTGTTTCCAGGTCAAATGTGAACACAGAAATTGGCATGCCCCAAATATTTAACTGATGTCTACTAGTTAAACTTTTCTTTATCAGATTACTGCCAGGCACATGTCTGCATTCCTTGCTCTGTTTGCATGTTATAATACTATAACAGGTGCAGCCTAATTAATGCCATCAAGCATGTTTATTCTCATGTCTGTACGGTACCTAAGGTGTTTTCACTTGACTGATGAGCCGTTTACAAATGCCCCAGGGGTGCAGACACTTACTTTGGATGCCATACATGCATACAAATACATACATGATCCTACAAAATATGTTAAACACACATGAACCCAGAACAAGAATCAGAGTCACAAAGAAGTAGACATGTTGTTCCCCTCCAACGGTGCATGGTGTTATGCCCCTTGATGTTTTGTAATATGCCATGCCCCCCACTGTGAAAAATAAGGTAGTTCTTTCATGGCCAGTGACCCACCCATACACAATATGTGCTGTATCATTTAGGTCAAGTGTTGACCACGTGTCAGGGCAAATTTCAGACCAACTGGAAAAAGATAGCACAGGTAGAGGAAAAGACTTTATCCAGCAGATCAGCGTTTTGCTTTCAAATTGCACTACACCCCATTTTTCCCAAACACAATATTTCAGATTCTTAGACCCCACACATTTTGGAAAGAAAAATCTCTCTTCGGCTAAGGCCAGCCAGGAGGGATTCATCAACGAGGATTAAGAACCAAAGATAATTAATGATGATGATGATGATGATAGTTTATTTCAGTCTCAGTTACAATCAATTGGCATTTTCAAAGATTAATAAATTAGTTTTTCAGAGTCTGAAAAGGTGTAGGCTGAAGCCATAAGTGTTAAGTTACAAACAAAACAATTGCAATAACATAAGATGTCATAACATGTCAGAAAACAATAGGTAATTCAGACACACACGAAAAAAGTGAAGGAATGATGCAGGGTAGCAGATACGCCTATCAAATGTAGACTTTGTCTTCTTCTAGTTTCTTTCCATGATATCAATGAGAGGAAAGAGAGGTGATGGCAAAATTGTAAGCAAAAACAACACAGTAGAAATAGTAGCTACCTCATACCGGTGGTGTTCACTGGTAGGTAATCTTTGGGATTACTTATTGCTAAAAAAAAAAAAAAAAAAAAAAAAAAAAAAAAGTGTTGTTCTGTACTTCTAGACACACCCTGCACGGCCTCTCAATAGTTCGAGCTCACCACCTGAGCTTTAGCACTCGCCGGAGTCTCCAGTGTTTGTCAGGACTTCTGCATAACGGTGATAGATCATGTTAAATGCTGTGAAGAATTTTTCAGTGGGGTATAATCCCAATAACAAAAGCAACACTTTCACCAGCGGTGATTACCTTACAGGAACAATTACATTGGATCTTGCCGAGGACTGCAAAATAAATTCCCTCTGTGTGAAGCTGAAGGGAAAAGCTAAAGTCAAGTGGGTTGAATCATATGGCAGAACCATTGTGGTGTACCACGCCAAGGAGAAGTACTTCAGCATTAAGCAGTTCATCATTCAGGAGGGCCATGGTGAGTGTGTGCTGCTTATGGGATTTTAATTTCAGAGCATCACAGGTGACCATAAACAGAAACTCTTATTTAGACTGTAATTTCTGTTATTTAAAGTGAAACACTACAAAAGCGATTGATGTGTTACATGTGAAACTGAATTGTTGAGCAGGTGTGTCCTGCAAAAATGAGATTTACTGAGCTTTACTTGCACATACCAAATAATAAAGTACAGCAAAAATGGTAATTTTATGGTCTGCACCTGTGAGATTGAAGAAAGCAAAGGGGTTTTACTAAAAATAAAACAAAATATTTCACATCCAGATTAATTTTATGTTATAGTTCTGTTGATATTTTCTGCAGGCCATTTATTGTCTGTATACTCAGAAAATATGCTTATTTTCACAACCTCCATAAGGTTTTCCCTAAAAATGCCTCTGCTGTTGTCACCTGATGACAATAAGTTATTTATTTGTGATTTTTTTTTTTTTTAAAGTTTGCATTCCAAAAGCTGACTGTGTTTACAAATGTAGTCCACACTGCCCCAAATAAGACCAATACAAATTATTTGCTTATCATTATTTTCTTATTTGCCTAACTAGTTCACTACACATCTGACAACTAATGCATAAACTGACATTATTTTGCAGCCCTCCAAATTGTGTAATTTTTCTTTAACTTTAATTTTTGTTTTTCAGGGAAGAGTAACGTTGGCCAAGGTAGCCATGTCTACCCATTCACCTTACAGTTCCCTGAACAGTGAGTTTTGTCTAAATTAATTTGTCATAGCATCTCGCAGATAATCAGCTACCATACTTTACAATATTTTTTGGACTTATATATTGCATAAAATCAAAAGAAACTGAAATATTTACACTTGAGTATTTTCACAATTTTACTCAATACTTTGCCAGTTTGCCATGGGTGAAATTTGGACTATTCATTGTAAAAGAAGACCTTTTTTTCCCCACAGGAAATGTCACTCATCACCCAGTCTGTTTCATACATAGTTTTCCATTGTGTGTTTCAGGGATTTACCATCTTCCTTTAGGGACAAAAAAGGAAAAATCCTGTACAAACTGGAGGCAAACCTGAGCAGACCGATGAGTATGGACAGCAAAGCTAAGGCTCAGCTCACCTTTATCTCCAAAACAAACTTGAACACTCCTCCAGGGCTGATGGTACACGACGATTTGCTGTATCTCACACACATACACACACACACACACACACACACACGTCAAAGAGGTTTGCTATTTGACTTAAGTAGCCTATGCTATGACAAGTTTATCTCTAACTACGTTTATTTTTCCTTTCAGGCTCCACAGCACAGTGTGAAAGATAAGACAATGAAGCTCTTCACTTCAGGAACAGTAGCTATGGATGTAAATATTGATCGAATGGGCTTCTACCAGGGTAATTTGGAATAATCTACAATAGAGATGGAGCACGCACATACAAAATGAGAAACTCCAGTGCCAGGAAGACAAGGCAACAACTCGAAATAACATAAAGTCAGCACACTGGACACTGTAGAGAGGTCTCAGGGTTTAATAATATATTTCAGTCACATATTGATCTGCATCAGGAAGAGTGAGGATCAGTTAACAACGGCTTATCTTTTTATGAGGGTCTTATGGTGACTTGACAGAGAGAGGGGCAAAAAAAAAAAAAACATGTGATGCAGTTGGACTTTGCTTGGCTCAAAGTTTCCTTTGGTTCAGGAGGTGTTATTGTGTGAAGATAAGACAGCCAGTAATGACCCATGTAGTAATAGTAGTGATGGTGAGTTGAGAGAAAATCCAACTATGTGCTTTAAGCTGGGCAGAGTTAGTCCTTCTATTGGACACACACACACACACACACACACACACACACACACACACACACACACACACACACAAACATCATCTGTATACTGTAGAAGGAGATAAGCTCCAGGAAAGAGTGTCTCTGAATTACATAAAATTGAATTTGTCCTGAGGTACTGGGTATATATCCAGTACCTCATTAGCACTGTGTATTGGTCTTGTGTGTAGGTACACACCAGAGAGTAAAAGCAATAGTTTTACGTGTAGGAGTAAATGGACTTGTGTTTTTCATGTTCACTATACTGTATGCATCGCTGTTTGTTTTGCAGGAGAAGACATAAAAGTTGTGGCCTTCATTCAGAATCGCTCCTCTCGTGAGATTAAACCTAAATACAGATTATATCGGAAGCACAGTTTTTTTTCAAAGTTAAAGAGGAAAGTTGAAACCAAGGAGCTCCTGAAGGAGGTGGGCGAGCCAGTCCCACCCTCAGTCAGTCAGACTGTCACCAGGATCATCACCATCCCTCCCGCCGCAGACCCCTCCATCCTAAACTGCAACCTCATCAAAGCAGAATACAGACTCAGGGTGTGTATTCTGAAACAGCGGCTCTCTAAGATGTCTGCCCCTGAATGCATGGTCGTCGTTGTATCTCTTGAGTCAAGTGTGAGACCAGGGATACAAAATTGTTTTCAGAATCATTTTAAGTGTTTCCTGTCTCCCCACTGTAGGTCTATCTGGATGTCAAGTATGACACAGACCCTGAGATCAAGTTTCCAATCGTCATCCTGCCTGCCATTCAGGCACCTGATGTGCAGCCACCACCTGCCAATCCTGCCTTTGTGTTTGAGGGATTTAGAAACCCAGAGCATCCAGGCTGGGACAGCTCCACGCAAAACCCGACAGCCTCAGGACCCTCTGCTCCCCCTCCGACCTCCCAGCTCTATGGGATTTACCCACCTTTGTCTGGTTTTGATGAAAAATTCTAGTTGTTCAGATTTGGAGGACTAATTGAAAAAGATCAGTGTTTCTTATTAAGCTCTTAATAAATAAGAAAACCATACACTCTCTCTTCTGTAATACATGTACATTTGAGACATACTTGAATATATATGATCTTAATTTCATTACATATTAAATTTATGATTTATTTCCTCTCATCCACATTTGAAAATGAGTTCACTCCAAAGTAGCCTCAAGTAAAAAAAAAACAACAACAACAAAACAAATAAACAAAAAAAGCCAAAACAAAACATAAAAATCACTGGAGGCAATCACAGGACTGATACAGAGCTGATGTGTAAGAAATTTAAAAACACAAGCAAACAGACAAAAACAATTAAGGTTAATGAGTCTACAATGACGTTTTGATGTCATAGGTCAAATGAGAACCCAAGTGCAGACACACCGGAGGCAGGCTGAAGGTATAGTCTTACAAAAGAGTTTATGTAAAAACAGGGAGGTGGGTGGGGCGGTGGCTGGCTGAGGAATCTGGAGAGGGAGGCCGTGCAGAAGAGTGCAAAGGGGTCCCGCCTGAGGGAGGGGGCAGGGGAATCCAGGGGGTTGAGGAGGCCGGCAGACATGACGGGCAGTGCAAAAGGAAACAGGAATAGGACGGGAAACAGGCAGGCAAACTGGCAGAAAATCTGACACAAACTGCTACTAGCCCTGAGGTGGATGGGACAGGCATCCAACTATAAACCAAATACTATAAATACTAAATGTTAAACATGGTAAAAAAAATGGATGAAAATTCTATTTATTTGTTTAAAACAGTCACATCTTTCCCAATTTATATAATTCTGCTTATTACCAGTATTACCAGATTATGTTCCATAATCCAATTTTTAAGCACACAAAAAAAGTTAGACTAACTAATTTATGGCAGGCAGACATAATTCATTTCCTTTTATGCACGATTTATTTGTCTACCATTTCTGTAAAATAGGATTGCAAACAATTGATAATATTACATAATGTTACCTGAGACACTGAGGAAAATGCCATAATGAGCCGCCAGGCCTTTGGGATTATTTAAACAGGCCCGTTTGGATTCAGGGGTTGCAGACACACCCATAGGAAGTGGGAGGGCCTCGGTAACTCTTCCCCGTGGTTGTTGTTGCGGCCGCTGATGCGTGTTTGCATTTTTATGCGCTCTTACAATCTTCACCAAAGGACTGTTCTCCGTGCATCATGTCGTCTACAGTAAAGAACATCACTGTGCACTACAACCCGATTAATGAGGCGAATACGTTCACAAAGGGCGACATCGTTTCTGGTCATATCGCTCTGGAGCTCGCAAAGGAGTGCCATGTAGAGTCTCTGTCTATTAAATTCAAGGGAAAAGCCGAAGTGATGTGGACCGAGAGGCACGGCCAAACAACGGTAGTCTATCACTCCAAGGACAAGTACTTCAGCATCAAGCAGTTTTTTATTCGAAAAGAGGAAGGCCAAGGTAAGTGGGCGCCGCGGGAAGTTGCGTGAACTTTGGTTGTGTCCCGTCGTGAACTCACACTCGCACCGACGGTGTTGTCATTTAAGCGGGTCTAAATACTCACACACTGCTAAGAGTTGCTCCTGGGCACAAAGCGTCCGAGCATTCAACAGCCCACCAGTTTGCAGCTTGCACCAACACGCAAACATACCTGACAGCTTCACAATAAAAGCTCCCATGGTGGAGACCCAGGTTTGTGCGCTGAGCGGATGAAAGATTCGTGCCATGGCTTGTTTAAATGGCCAGTGCATACAAATGATGAAACTGTGCTTGTTTTTCTCTCCTCAGGGGATGACTTTCAGGTGCTGCTGACAGACCAGGAGGGCTGTGCATGTAAGTCATGTAAACATTATATTGCATTCGGCAATCTTATCTCAAGTTGTGATGGGGCTTAATACACAGTTTTGTTTGTTTGTTTGTTTGTTTGTTTTAGATCCAGTGGTTTTAATGTCTGCAGTGAATTTCTGATTTGCAGAGACACGTCTTTTTTCATCATAATTTGTTGCAACTGGCTCACTGAGCCTCAACGGCCATCCTGTCTTGTTTACCCCAAAGATCCACATCCAGATAAGGTTAAAGTTACAGTTTCTTTCAAAGGAATGTCCTCTGCAGTATTCAGAAACCTCCGGGTTTACACCAATAACACCAAGACGTGCCGGTGTATCGTTTCCACAACACTTCATCTATCACTATCACTAGCATTATCATCTTTAGTTGAGTGTTTCTGAGAGATTTTTGTAAATGGGTCGTTTGTAGCGCATGCTGCCTTCACAGGAGCTTGGACATCAGAGCACCTGTAGCCGTTCACCAACATGGCGTTTGCTGTGTCAGCTCAGGAAAATGGACCTCATCTTGGAGGCTGTGCAGGACATCAAGAATTAAGAGGAAATTAAGAGATTGTTCCTATGGAAGATTACTTTCCTCTCTGTTTGTTTTGCACATGCACACACTTTTTTGCACTTTGAGCATCACATAAACTAATCACAGCAATCAGAATCAGAGATACTTTATTAATCACTGAGGGGAAATTGGGTCAGTTGCAGTTGCTCAACTCCCAAGACAATTAAAGTATACGAAAAAGAAAGAAATAAGAAATCTAAAAATATGTCCTTTATGAATTCAAATAATAGTATGTGCATTATATATAAAGTTGTAGGTAGGTCATGCAATGCTCCATTTAAACTTATAAAAATAGTTTGTTTAATATTGCTTTGTTTATTGGTATTGGTGCATACCTAGAGCAAGATAAGACCTTTATTGAATTGCTGGAGTCTTCTGACAAATTTTAGTAAATAGTAGAAATACAGTATATGGTATTGTATGGCTGTGCCTGAAGACTTATTCTATGTAGCCAAACCTGTTCATTTGTGTAAACAGATACATTTGCCAGCTTACCAACTTCTTAATATTGGTATCACTTCATATGAGTTTATTTCTTCTTGGTCCATAAGTGGCAATAAAACTTGACCTTTATTCGCTGTCAGAATTACTAGTCCTCTCTCCAGTAATGCATACTGAGTTAGCAATGTGTTTACATGGACCTTTTAATCTTGGGGGGACAGAAATGTATTCTTGAACTTCAAAACTCTTCAGCATAACCGAGCCTTTGTGATTTTTGTGTTGTTCTGCAGAAGGATAAAGGCAGCATTAACATGTGTTGAAAGAAAGACAAAAAAGTAATTTTAGTTGCTGGCAAGAGCAGCATATTGTAGGCATGTGGTGTAAAATGACATAAGGTCATTAATTCCAATTTATCAGTTATCAATTTATCAAAGCTTATTACTTTAAGTCAAACAAATGTTTGTTTGCTCTACTGATGTTGATTTATTCATTTATTTATTTTGTATTTAAGAGGTTTACCTCTTACCAGGCTATCCTTGTAACTATGATAATATTCATAAGTAACCTGCCTGGTAAAATAGAAGTAACATCAAAAGGTGAATGAGCAGGCTGCCCACTGGCTAACCGACCACAGGGTGTAAGGCGTGCCTGCTGTCAGTCGGTCATCAGCATGAAGTCACTCATGAAAACAAGTAGCGTGGACATCTGAAGTGGTTTTGGTGATAGCTGCAGGGATAGCTTCTGAGAGAGTTTTGGTCAAATTCCAGAAACAGTAACAGTTAATGTCAGCGTACATTTGAATGAACGTGGCCTTTTTTATTAACAGTACCATAAGACTAAGAAATATGACTCTCTCTGCACTGTTTCTTTAAATCCTCCTCAATAAAAGCCCAGTTTTTTTTATCTGCAGTCCTTGCTCACATTCTGCACATGATGTTCCCTTTGCCTAATTGTTTGCATGCCCACGAAACATGACCGCGGACTGTTACAGAGTTGTGTAGGTTCATGCTGTAATTTGAAAAAACAACTAGACACTTCATTTCAATGAAATGTTAAACTTTTAGAAATGACTTGCCTGTTACTTCTGACTTTGGACATTTTATGGACATTTTATATACATAAATGTGAGGGCCAAATGTGCGGGTTCATATTCAATGACCCCATACATTTAAATGTTAAGCGTTGAATGATAAACAAGAAACACTAAACTGTTAAAATTTTGCAGTTTGAGATTACCTAAAGAGAAAAAAAAAAGAAAAAGGCTGCCATGTGTCTGTGTAATCAGGCTGTGTAATGAATATTGAATGAAAACAAGTTGACTCAGGATGACTCAGGATGATTGCAATATGCCTGGGCAGTAAGATGCTGTTTTTGACAGCCACAATAAAATAGCAGCCTTTTGATGGTTCTTTTTCAGACCGCAATGTCATCGCTCCAGGTCATCATATCTACCCTTTCACCTTTCAGTTCCCCACCAAGTAAGTACTGTCAGAAATTAAATAAAAATATAAGATACAATGTTCTGTAATGAGTAGAAAGACCATATTTATTTTCCCTATACTTGTTTCTGATTTTTTTTTTTTAATTAAACAATGACTACAGTTAGATTGTTTCAAAATGTGCCTGCATACTCCTGCATAATCTTGTCAAATACCTTTTATTTTTATGCAAGATCAATCATAATAAGTAATTATATAAGTACAAATAAAGCCTTCCCAGTTTTATGGTTCAGATCTATAATACTGCACATACTGATTTTTACCTTTATGTGCAGTGCTTTCAGAAATATCTACATTTCGACATTTCAAAATAAAGGCCTTCTTTGCATATCTGTCTCAAATGAAACAAGCTCTTCTTAGGATTAAAAAACACTTGTAACAAATACCGAGGCACTCATCTTATAAAAAATAAAATGCCTTTATTAAGTTAAGGGCCAAACATGGTAAAAGGTCACTTCGACGCGTTTCGGCTGGAAGCCTTCATCAGGAAGTGTGTCTCTTCTTAGGATTGATGGACTAATAAGGCTCAGAGGATGGCCTGAAGTATGTTTTGATTGGCCTGCTGATCCTTTGCATTAGGGATATGCCTTCCTCCTTTCATGGTTCTGCGGGTAAAATTGTATACTCACTGGAGGCCAGGCTGAGTAGATCGATGAGGATTGACAGCAAAGACACAACAAAGATCACCTTTGTCTCAAAACCTGACCTCAGCAGTATCCCTGGACTAATGGTATGTGCTGACTCACATGTGGGAGAATGAAAAATGTATATCTATCTATCTATGAGAGATTCGCTTTTATAATTGTTTCCGTGGTAGAATTACTATTGACTGGTTGATTTGACATGGCTCATTCGGTAGCACAATCTTTCATTGCAGCTCATTAAAATATAAATTAGATGCAAACACAGTGAAGTGATTGATTGCCAGAATAACAGAAACATGTACTGTCATTCTTATGTACCAACATACTATTTCCCTTGGCTGTTATCAATTAAAGTCCTTCTGTTTTAATCTCTGTTTAAGACACCACAGCATGATTCCAAAGATAAGAAAATGAAGTTTTTCACTTCAGGAACAGTAGGCATGGATGTAAGTCTGGAGAAGATGGGTTACCAACAAGGTGAGAGCCTCTATTCAAAGAGTGCCATTCATGGACACCGAGTCTCAAAGGTTGTGTCAAAAAGGCATTGTTGGTCTCTTTTGCAGGAGAGGGGATAAAGGTCATAGCCTTAATTCAGAACGACTCGTCTCGTGACATCAAGCCCAAGTACTGTGTGTACAAAAAGCACAGCTTCTTTGCAAACAAAAAGAGGAGGCTTCATACCAAAGACCTCTTCAAAGAGGTTGGACAGCCCATCCCCCCCTCGACTCACCAAAGGGTCACCCAGGTCCTTACCATCCCCGCTGACTTGGAGCCATCCATCCTGAACTGCAGTATCATCAAAGCAGAGTACCGGCTCAGGGTAAGTGTCTTACTGACCTTAATTGGTGAAGAAATCATCAGTGTTTAAAACAGAGGTGTGTGAGTGTGAACATACATTCATAGTTTATGAGTACTGAATATTATAAGTAGGGGAGACTGGGGTAAGTTGAGCCAAAGGGTAAGTTGAGCCACCCCCTGTTGCTAGGAAACGATAAAAAATATTGATCATGTGACCAAATGTTTAGGAGGAAGGCATCATTTCATGGAGTCTGTGAAGGTAAGAACCACATGGGTAAAGTGGTTAGACATTTATTTCCAAAAAAACATTTTTTACTCTTAAAAGTGAATTTAGTCTATCATCAGTTTCATGAGAATTGTGTTAAGACCAAAATAGATAATTTTAAATTTGTTTTATACGTCAATTGTGGTATCTATGAGCTACAACATGAGGTCATAAACCTAGCATAAAAGTGCACCATTTTAGCTGTGGGGCCTAAAAAAGTCAAAATGGTAGCTCTGGGGTAAGTTGAGCCATTTGGCCAGGGGTAAGTTGAGCCGGAGGCCCATACACTTAATAAGTGTATTTTGGCTGTAGCCTAAATGTCTTAAATATTAAATAATAAATAAAATAATAAATATCAATTACTTATTAAGTGTATAGGGTAAGTGTATTTTGGCTGTAGCCTATATGTCTAAAATATTAAATAAATATTAACCCTCCCCCATGCCCCCATGCCCCCGGTGGGCATGGGGGCATGGGGCCACGGCCAGTGTGGCCGTTGCCACCAAATGTGTTACGTTCATATGCTCATAACTGACCTTACTGTCAGCAAGAACACCAAGAAACTAGTGTTCTAGTGTTTTCTTTCCAAAAACACAGCTGTTAATTTTCTCTTCCGAAGCGCATTTTAAGGCATGTTAAAACAGCTGTTTATTGTACCTGCTGAATTGTGTTTAATAAAAAAAAATACATATGAATGTGAAGAAGTGACTGTTATTTAGGGAGGGAGAAGGTGAGGGAGGGGTGGGATGGAGGGGGGGAGGAAGGTGGGGGGTGAGTAGGGATACGGCTCAACTTACCCCGCTCCCTGGCTCAACTTACCCCATACACGGGGTAAGTTGTGCCACGAGACCACTTTTTTTGGAAATGCTATATTATGGAAACAGTTATGTTTACACTCATTCTGTTTGTTTGAAGAGATGCACAACATCCTGAAATATATGCAGATATATTAGTTAGCGACAAAACTATGATTGCCTTGATGTAGTGATCCTAAATATGAAAAATGGCTCATCTTACCCCAGTCTCCCCTACACCTTCTGACATATTTATGCATATGGACATTGATCTTCATTCCAACAGAATTAACAAAACATGTTGCAAAAATGTAAAGCCTGCAATAATACAAATCAGAATCTGGTGTTGCTCCTTTTGACATGCACTACATAACTTTATGTAGTGCATGTTGTAATACTTTTGCCATAAACTGATACTTATATTTGCTGGGGGAATATTATCTTAGCTCTTAATAATTTTATAACTGAACTGTCTGATGGTTGGGTGCTGTCTTGCATGTACTGCCACATGTGGCTTGATTTTGTTGTTCTGAGCCATTCTGTAGATTATTTGAGCTTTTCAATCACTGGACTCTCTTCAGCCGTAGATATTTGCCTTTTTCCAAAGAAAAGGGACATACTTAGCTTTCCACAGCACATAATGTGTGCAAGGAGAGGATATACTGAATGCAGAAGTTTTTGCCAAAATTTCAGCTCAGTGTTTATAAAATGCCACTAAAATTAGTGGCCTGGCATTAGTTCATAGTTCTCATGTTCATATGAGATTAACTCATTTTGTTATGCAGTATATGACCCAGATTTTCATGAAAATGAGCTGTGAATGCTGGGAAATACACCCTCAAGTATTTTATGTAGGAGTGAACTAAATCTAAAACAAAAGATGTTTGCTTTATTCTTCTTCCTCCTGTTTTTGCCACTGTAGCAGCTTGTAGTGTATTTGTGATGTAAGCATATTATCAGTGAATCAAAGTTGCAGGGAAAAAAAAAAAGAAGCAAAACAGCAGTTAATTGGGCATTGCTATGCCTTTTTGTCCAGATGGGTTGCTCCTGGCTCTTTCCTCTCAGACCATTTGCAACAACAGCCTTGATCAGTTGCATATCAGTTAATTTGTGCCACAGATAATAGCAGCACAGTGTCCAATTCTGTAGTGTTATGACTTTTAAATACATGCACTTTCAAAAACTCTAGGCCTGCACTCTGCAGAGCCAGTATGGTTTTGAACCCTATTCTGCTCTCATTTATGTTGTTTCCCAAAGGAGTGATTATACATATGTAAACTGTGGCCTTTGTAAAAACAGTCATGTCCATAAGTTTTCAGTGTAGAACAAAGGTAAGATGGACCGTTCATTATTCATTGTTGTCTCAATGAAAAATTATTTTATCTATGAGGTGAAACTCACTCACTCACAGAATCGCAGTTAGCTATAGGTCTGCTAGATTTGAATGTGCCAGCTTGCTGCTCATTAGGTAGCAGCAAGGGCGCCCACTTTCTTTTTAGACTGTTTAAAAGGAGTGTGGAATTGTGTAACTGAGAAAACACACAATGTATTACCCATTATTGGCTCTTCATCACAGCCAAACTTAAAATCCATCTTTGTGCTTCTGGAAGCATTGTGATGGTAACCTCATGACGATATCAGCCATGATTTAGCTATAATATGTGCCATTGATCAGGTCAGTGAAACTGACCAGTCCAGTTTTAGCACATACAATCGTTCAGGAAGCAAGATTTGTCCAACATGCATTGAAAATTCAACCAAAAACACACTATTAAATTGACTGCAGGCACATGTAATCTGTTAAAAAAAAACAAAAAAAAACAAACTCTAAGCTACGTTTTACACATCAACCCTAGCAGAACATGGGTACAAACAAATAGCGGTGCTTTGCATCTATGATAAGTGTGTCCTTGTTAAAAGCTATACATAGAAAGACTATAGCCTCGGGCTACATTTTTCTCACTGAGCCACAGATATGTAAATGTTTATAGGCCAGTGTGTTTTCAGTCATACCAAACATGAATGTCCCATTCAAATTCCTGATTTTTTTTCTTAATGCCTGTTCGTGTTTTGGGTCACACCAAGTTACAGTCTTCCCAAGTAGGAACTTTGTAAAAGGCAGGCGAACAGGTTGCAAGCCAGTCAGAACATAGACAGGCAGTCACTTGCATGCACACTGATACCAATAGGCAATTTAGAGTCTTCAGTTCATGTGACTTGCATGTCTTGAAATGTATAGTGAAGTCAGAGAGGAAATCCTCACAGACATGGAAAGGACAGGCAAACAGAAAAGGCCGGGACCAAACCCTGGCACATCTTGCAGTGAGCACATCACTAACCACTGAACCACCATACCATACTTCACGGGAAATTTATTGTTTCATATGCTTTTCTGTGAATATGCCATGTCATGCCTAATCTTACATCTGAGAGATTTTAGCTTTCTTGTCAAGAAAGACTAAATGTTGAGGGGAAAAGGATAAAAGCATAAAATACATTAGTGGTGACGTGTTGTCAGGGACATGTACTGCAGGTTCCTGAATTTGGCAAACTGCAATGGATTTTTTTTAAGAGCCTAATGCTACAGTTCTTTAAAAGCCCTTGTCACACCTGCATTTTTTAGCCCCAGGCTAACCTAAGCTAGCCCCCCCCTGGACGAACCTCCCCGGGCTTACTGTAGCCCAGGGCTTAGGTGAGCTACAATTCACACTTGCACTTATTAACCCAGGCCTTACAGTAAGCCCTGAGTTAAGGATTCTCACTTGTCTTCAGAAAGCTTGTACAATTCAGACAACGAACATTCTGTTGCTTTTGTTCTAATTTCAATTCACACTAGACACCTTATCCCTGATTACTCTTTTGTATCTCCAGAAAATCAGGGATAGCCCTGCTCTGGACCTTTGTTTAGTAAATTCTGGCTTAAGGGTTGGCGTATCCCACATTCTAAGTTTGAAGTGTGAAGTGTGGCTAATGAGGACCTTAGCTAAGAGCTCAGTGTATGGTGAAACACAATGTGGATTTTTAAAATTTTTCTTCTGCATATTTCATCTATAGGTCTACCTGGATGTCAAGTATGCTTCAGACCCAGAGATCAAATTCCCAATAGTCATCTTACCTGCTTCTGAGGTTCCTGCCATGGACCAACCACCTGCTTATGCTGGATTTGGATATGAAGCCTCTTGGAACCCAAACCAACCAATCTGGGGCGCTGCAGCACAAGCCCCAGTGGCATCCCAACCTGCAGAGCCCCCACCTCCTTATGGGCAGTATGGGCTGTACCCGACCATGTCCGATTTTAACAAAAAATATTAATGACACCGTTCTGAAGATACTTTGTGTTCTGTCATTAATAGGATGAAGGGATATCCAGGGACTACAGTTGACTTGATTTCTAATCAAAATGCCAGCCTATATTACTGTATGTGTGATGTTTTTCTTGTACAGTGTCTAATAACTGTTCCACATTGTTCTACATAGCGGAACATAATGGATAAACTGTGCTGTGCAGTGATACCTCTCTGAGTGAAATGTAATGTTGGGGGGGGCGGACACAATATAGGAGCAGCTAATGAATGTAGCTAATACATACACTATATGATGCCACTGATCTGGTATGACATAACACTCAGCTATTACAATTGTCTATTTTTTTTTTTTTTTGCATGTGTTTCAAATCATTTTTACTATTTTACCATATACTAACCAGGATTTAATGTACCTGTATATGTGTGTGTTCATATTATATATTTTGTAGTGTTTGTTAAACAGTTACGGACTGGATCATTTGAAAATATATGTATCCGCTTCCCTGTAAAACACATTTAAAATAACTATTGACATTCCGCCACTTGTTCCTGTTGTGTTTCCTTGTACAGATAATATAAGAACAGTTACCTTAAGTGCTTATTGTTACGGTGATAAATGCTCCACAAACATGCCATGGTAATAAGTCACATCCAATATTTTTTGAAATCTCACTAGATAAATACTATGTGTGTAAATGGGTAGATGCATCATGGGAAATCTTGTCAGAGTGTAGCATGTGACAGTCTGTACAGAGTGTAAAGACACCTGGCTCACCTGTGCACTCCGCCCACTTCCATGACTGTCAACAGAAAATGTCAGGGGTAAAGTACAGCTTGTTCCTTGATGATAAAATTGTTGCTCATTGCTGTGGCCAGGAGAATGACCATAGAAAGTAATATTGAGTATTATGCAAAAAAAAAAAAAAAAGAGAATGTTTTTTTTTTGTTTGTTTTTCAAGAGAAGATGCAGTTACAGGAAGCATTATGTTTGTGATTTCCAAAGACATGAAAATCAAGTACTTAACTGTGAAGCCCCAAGGGAAAGCGAATGTGTTGTTGATTGAGCATTATGGATCCAGTGTTCATGTTCCGTTTTGTGCCAAAAAGACGTTTGTCTCCATTGAAAAGACAATCCTGAAAGACGGATGAGGAAGTGTTAAGTTGTTCCTTGTTCTCAAGTGTTATCCAGCTGAAATTGAGGATTTGCATACACCAAACAAAGGTGAAAATTACACTGTGTTTTGTCTCCCTCTTGATGCAGGATCTGAAATTGTGACACCAGGAGGGCATGAGCATTCCCTTGCTTTCAAACTACATGAGATTTAAGTGAGACAGAAACCCATAGCACCACATAAAATGCGAAAAATGTGTGTATTGACCCTCTCTGTTATTCAATTGCACTCAGTTTGCCTGATATATTTTAAAACCATTTCTTTATCCTATGTCTTCTTTCAGGATCTGCCAACAACCTTTAAGGCAAAACAAAACTGGTGCATTTACTTGAAAAAAGAGTGAGCAGATAGATGAGATTGGCTAGTAAAAAAAAAAAAAAGTCCATATTTGCTTCCAAAACAGACATTCCTCAGAATGTCTGTCTTGGAAGTTTTGCTTGAAATTAATCTGCAAATGATGCCGACAAACATGGAAAAAACTAAGGCACTCCATCTTTGAATGAAGTAAAATAACTTTTCGTTGAGCAAGGCAACTGAGCAGATCAATGCATATCAAGAAGACAGAGTCAGGGTAAAGTAATTCAGTGACTTTTGAGAGAGCTATTAACTGTAACTAATTCGATTAACTGTAACTGATTTTCAGTAACTCTGATGATAACATCCTCACATCATCCTTGACTTTCTCATTATCTGTTCTTATGTCACATGTATCATTCTCCTCTTTGTTTAAAATGTTGGGTTTAGGTGAATGAGGTAAATGGTGCCAGTGGGTAAAATGAACCCCCTGCCACCCCCCACCCCCACCCCCTGACCTCAGTTTAAGGCAGAACATTTCATTTCACCCAGGCTGTGATGGAGATGAGCCTGTGGAGAGAGTGCCATCCACAACCAGAAGCATGTTTCTGTCACATAAAGTGCATTCATCATGATTAAAATATCACAAGTTTTGTGTTTTAATAGAAACAAATAATACTGGGATGTTACTGCTTATTAGATTACCACAGTATATTCTACAAATTGAGATCATAAACCTATCACAAACATGAGTTGGCAGAGGTGTGTCAAGCAGTTTTGCCAAATTGAGCCAATGAGTCAGCTTACCCAAAACAATGTAATGTTGCAATGTTTCTGAAATGTTAAATATAGCCTATTTATTCAAGTTTTATTTTCTGTTGTAGACGATCCATTAGTATCTCAAGACAAAACATGCATCCATTAGTTTTTTATGACATTTGAAGTAGTTTGCCATCCAGCAGAGGGTGCTCTAAGGCTTTGCTATCACTTGGCCTACTGCATGTCCTATTGACCTACTAGTAAACTAAGCCAGTAAAATTATGTTGTTTACTACAAGATAAATGGGATGAACCTAGTGAACAAATTAAAATACATTTGAACGCATTGCATGTCATTTCAAATTCATTTGAACTTGATTTTTTAGAAAAGTGACAGCCCTATTTATACCCTTTACTCTCCAGACAGGGGAAAGATATAGCAGAACAGGCAGTTATGGAATATGAACCCCTAACCTCCATCAGTAAACCTTTAATAAAACACTGAAACTAAATAAAACACAAAACTAAACATTGTTAAAATGAAACTGACAACAAAACAAATTGAAAATTTAACAAAATGTTCAGGCTGCATTAATTTGTGCAGAGTTAAAGGTATTATTTTTTTATGCAAGACTGAACTAATTCTTCACTGTTGCTTGTTATTCCTGCCGCCACCAAGTTTGTGTGTGTGTGTGTGTGTGTGAGAGAGAGAGAGAGAGAGAGAGTTTAAGCAGCTGTACTTTCAGCCTACCAGACAGCATAAAGCTTTTCAGGATGAAGTCTTAGTTTTGTATTCTTTCCCTTTAGTCAAATAATTGTTCTCTGTCAAGAAAGGGTTAAAAATAAGCATGATTTTCAGCTTGCATTTCTGTTTTCCTCTCCTGCTGATCTCTCACAAAGAAATCACACCAAGCCATGCAAATTAAATGTCTAAATGATAATTTTGTGGAGGACTATTGCTCTTCTTTGTCAAAGACATCAGGCCTGTGAGAGAGGGTTTTTTTTCCACTAGGTGGGGCTACGGCCCTATAGGCAGCTCTGTGTGTTTTTGCAGACTGTCCTCTGGCTAAAAAACAACCTATAACAACAGTATAGTCATGTAACTTATACCTATAACGTTAGCTGTGAACATAAAAGTGCAATCTGTGTACAGTTCAGTCAGTGAATAAATGCTGCCACTCCTCAGAACCGGTGTGTGTGTGTGTGTGTGTGTGTGTGTGTGTGTGTGTGTGTGTGTGTGTGTGGCAGCTGAGCCCCACCCTCGTTGAAACACAGAGAGCCTAGAAGTAAGCACTGCCTGCTGCAAGCCTTCCTGACTGAGCTGAGGGGAGTGTTAATCTTGGTTGCCATTTGTGTTTTATTGTATTTTTTGGGTTCTACAGAATTTGTGCTGCCATGCACAGCAAAACTGCAGTACTGACACTGTTGGTCAAAATTGAGTTGTGACTATAATCAGTCTTCTGGATGTCAGTTTTATGTTGTGACAAATAATCCCACTTCAATCTTGCTCCATTTTAGAGAAATTAAAGAATACATATGGCGTTAATTACAAAGCTGAAATGCCCAGGCAGGCCGCAGTTATTATGTCATTTTGCTATCGCCAATATTTCTGGAGCTCTGAACTTTCATTCCAGCAAATTTAGGGAAATATGTTTCCCTTACTTTGTCATATTGTGGACAGGAGTGGAGGAAGTGCATTTCAGTCTGTATTTCATAGATTACATTGAGGCAGCCAGTAAAAAGTGGGCTAGAACAGATTTTTTTTCACTCAAATGTGACACTGATCTGATTCTTTTTAACACTCACATCACTGTCAGAGTGTCATTATTCATTGTTTGTCAGCAGTGGTGGACAAAACAAAATATGAAGGATCACAGTAACAACAACAGGAGACTGAAAATGTAATAGATATATTGGAAGATGCTTCAATCTTAGCCCTTTTCTGCTGTCTTGCCATCAGCCTGAAGAGCCGAGGGAGACGCACCACGCTGTTACCACAGCAAACTACTCAAGAAAATGAATGCTGCACCACTGCTTCATTAAATGTGATGGTGGACTGTCATGACAATGATGTTTTTTGTTGTTCAGCAGCATGTTGTAAATATGTAAATACTGGGTGAGATATGTCTACCCTAGGGTTGAGCCGGATACTCGGCTGAAAGGAGTATACGGTACGGATGAAGCACTTTTGAGTATTATCCGAGTAATATGAGTCAATATCTGTGCTTGTGATGAATGAAGATCCTCAGTGGGTAGCTGACTGTGTCCACGTTGTGTGATAGGCCAGTCACACACAGTGCCCCTCCCCTACACACACACAGTTCACTGCAGCGGTGCCCTGCTCACACACACACACACACACACACACACACACACAGTGACAACCTCTCACTCACTCAGGTCTGACAGCTCACGTCGCGTCTCTCCTCAGTACCTTGGTTTGTAATCACTAATAGTCAGTAGAGTTTCTGCTAAACTTGATTGGTAACAGACGCAGTGCTTTTGAGCAGACAGGCTGAATGCGACTCGCGTCGCTCTCTCACTGCCGACACACCACTCTGTTTTTTTTTTTTTTTTTAACCATCTGCTTGCTCTTACCAGCTGGTCTTAACACACACACCACTTACACCAGTGGTGCCCAACCCAGTCCTCAAGGGCTGGTTTATGTTTCAGCTCTGCTCTTTCACACCTGATCCAATTGACCGACTGCACTTGGGGACACATTCAAAGTTTTTGCAATTTTCCAGACTGACTGACCTTCAGTTCTTAAAGTAATCATGGACTGTCGTTTCTCTTTACTTAGCTGATTGGTTCTTGCCATAATATGAATTCTAACAGTTGTCAAATAGGGCTCTCAGCTGTGTACCAACCTGAGGTCTGCACAACGCAACTGATAGTCCCAACCCCATTAAGAAGGCAAGAAATTCCACAAATGAACCCTGACAAGGCACACCTGTGAAGTGAAAACCATTTCAGGTGACTACATCATGAAGCTCACTGAGAGAAGGCCAAGGGTTTGCAGCACTGTCAACAAAGCAAAGGGTGGCTAGTTTGAGGAATCTAAAATATAAAACATATTTAGAGTTATTTAACAACTTTTTCTTTACTACATAATTCCATATATCTTGCTTCATATATCTGATGCCTTCAGTATGTATCTACAATGTAGAAAGTAGTAAAAATAAAGAAAAAACATTGAATGAGAAGGTGTGTCCAAACTTTTGACCGGTAGTGTGTATAGTACTTAATAATTGCCAAAGCTGCATGTGTTGTATTCATTGATGCACTTAAGAATATTAATGTTCTGTTTTTATTAAAAAAAAAAAACTTTCTAATAAACAATAAACATAGCAACTTCTGATCAATTTCAGGCTTAAAATAACATACCGGTTAAGCCCCAACCATTTCCGGTCAAACCCCACCAACTTCTGGTTTAGGCCCCGCCAGGTCCAAGTATGGATACGGATATTGTAGATGGTTGAACGGATACAGATACAGATACAGATAGTGGTGTACTCGCCCATCCCTAGTCTACGATGTTATCAGATATGGGGCACATGTAAACAGTCAAGGCAAAATGATCAGATCTGAAAAAAAAAAAAAAATCAGAATTGGGTGACTTTCCTCTACTGTGTGAAAGTCGCCATTGATGAGAGTCTGCTGGTGTCCGGCAGCAGACATGGACTTGTGCTGCTAGCAAACTATGATTCTTATCTAAACCAACAACATTGCTCCATATGTCACATGACAACAGAAATAGTTCACATATCTTTCCATTACCTCACCATGGCTTCAAGGAAAAAGTTATGTCATGATTACATTACATTTACATCCAAACATGCTTCCTCCACATTCCCCTTAGGTGAACTAAGCCTTGGGCCAGGAGGAGTTAATGTCGCCAGACAGGGTCATCAGGTGTTTCGACCGCTGACTTTGACACCCTCTCTGGTGGGTTGGCAGTGGTGCACTGCCCATCTCCTCCTCCTGGTTTCCAGCTCAGCTCTTCTCTCCTGCTCCATAGCCAGTAAGAGGCTCTCTCCTCCCCATCCTGCGAATTGCTGTCTTTCTCTCCTTCCCCGTTATTCCCAAGACTGTGAGCATTCTCCATAATCACCTGCAGCCGACCTCGACTGGGAATAGCCATAGCCATAAGTTATGGCCCTAGAGAGAGCACGGAACATGTGATGGTAATAAACTAACTCACCCTGGAGGTTAGATGATGTCACCAGGTGTAGTTTTCACCTGGCAACACAGTCTCAGCACACTACTTTTCACTATTAGATGTCAGGCTTCACAGATTTGTGTCTGGGGTTTGGGGACTCTGTATGTGTGTCTATACACAGCCTCTCATGTGTGGCTGCAGGCATGAGCGGTATGCTACTGACCAAACTGGTTAAACAAGATTTACTTTTACGTGTATATATGTGGATGAGCTCTACCATTTAAGAGCAGCTGGGAGTTTGCTTCCCTAGCAGAGTATCATCATACTTTTGACAAGAGACGTCCTTTTTGAACAGGATATTTCTCTGAGGGAAATGACCATCAAAAACTTCTCAATCGAATATGACGCTATCAACAGCAGAAACACCTTCACAAATGGAGATACCATTGCCGGGAGAATCATCGTGGAGGTTTCAAAGGAAATTCACATCAAATCGCTGATTTTCATTGCCAAGGCAAAAGCTAAGACTTGCTGGACTGAACATTATGGACAAAATGTGCATGTTGTGCTCTGGGCCGATGAGAAGTACTATGAAATCAAGCACCACATCTTGAGAGAGGGAAGACAAGACGGTAATATGTTTTATTAACCCTGTCAATTATACAATAGACTTTTGGATAATAAGACATTCTTAACTGATTCTTTGTGGAGAGGATAATTATAGTAATGACATGTAAACAAAACCTCTTTTCAGGCTCTGGAGTCATTGGTCGAGGAAGACATGTATTTCCTTTTACCTTCAAGATTCCTGATGGGTGACTATTATTCACTGTGCTTTTTACATTTCCACTCTGATTTGTTTTGCTTGCTTGTCATTTAATATAAATTTTGGATTGCTATTCTTCATAGAAAAATACCTTCATCATTCAAAGCCAGCACAGGAAAAATCACCCATCGCCTGAAGGCAGAGCTGCATCAATCAATGAGGGTGCCAGTAAAAGCTAAAACTAGCTTCACCTTTGTGTCCAAAGCAGACATGGACATGCCTGGACTTATGGTAGGAAACTTAAAATTTTATGTTTTTTATCAAAACCTTGCAATAACAGGATTGTCTTAGCACACACTGCTTGACCACCCTTAAAGTGGGTAGTTTTTCTTTCAGGAACCTCAATATGGGTGCAAGGATAGATCGGTCACGTTCTTTGGTTCTGGAAACATCTCAATGGAGGTTCACACGGAGCGGATGGGGTACCAGCAAGGTAAGAGTCTGGTGGAGCTCATTTGTCTTTTGTCCACTAAATGAACCTGTACCCAAAGTTACCATATGTCTTACCTGTGATGGCCAAAGGTTTGTCAGCTCTCCCTGATAAGAGACATTTGACTCCACTCTCACCTATCACTGCTGCACAAGCACATGACCCATTTGACTACATGTAACTGGGCCTGTGTGTAGCTGATCCTCTGCATGCCTTTAACATGGAACTCAGAGTTTACCGGGGATTGTACCTGGGTAGACTGCACTTTGTTCAGTCTTCTTTGAGTCCAAGGCCACAGACTGTACGTGCACACCAACTCTTTGTAAAAAACCTCCCTCCCACTGGCAAAGTGGAACTGAATTATATGTTGATTGAGCATAACATTGCAAATAAATCAAATTTCCTTTTATGAGTTCATCCCCAAAAATATTCACTGCTACTGATTTGGACATGTCGTCAATTTTTTATTTATTTATTTATTTTTTAACTTTACATCATGCTATTGCAGAGACCATAAATGACTTAGGGATTCACCTTTTTGATGACCTAAAAGATGCAGATGCTCATTTAAATATTCACTGAAGTTCCCTTGTTTATTTGCTGAATT
The DNA here is from genome assembly GCF_902150065.1 of Myripristis murdjan. Classification (NCBI taxonomy): domain Eukaryota; kingdom Metazoa; phylum Chordata; class Actinopteri; order Holocentriformes; family Holocentridae; genus Myripristis; species Myripristis murdjan. The sequence continues at coordinate 16,382,060 of NC_043988.1, read as the reverse complement.
GCATTTGTAAAAATTTACCACATTTCCTTTGTTATCTGGACCACTGGTGCAGTTATGGTATGTCACTCACTGACTTACTGATTGCTTTTTTTTCTGAAATAAGATAGCAGAGCCTTCTAGTGGCAACATTAACATTGCTGACTGACAGGACTGACTTAAGTTTTAAAAAGTATTGACTTGACTCTAGGCTCAGACAGTAACTGTGTTCTTTCCCCCGTCTTACAGGTGACGCACTGAAAGTCACAGCTGAAATCAGCAACCGCTCAACTCGCTCAGTGAAGCCAAAGTTCGTACTGTATGAAAAAAAGAGTTTCTTTGCCCAGGGTCGTAGGAGAGTTAACACAAATGACATCCTGAAGCAGAAGATTGAGCCTCTGGCATCCTCTAGCAAACAGACTGTGACCAAGGTGATCAGCATCCCCAGAGAGCTGCCTCCCTCCATCTTGAACTGCTCCATCATCAAGCTGGAGTACAGGCTGAAGGTAAAGTGCACTACGGCCAACAATTAGCTTTTGGGACGTGACATGCTGAGTCTGAGTTGGTCTGTCTGTAGGCATTCAACTGGAATACTTCAGATTTTATGAACATTTCCTCTTTTTTGTCTCCATGCAGGTTGTGCTTGATGTTTCCATGACCAAAGATCCTAAGGTCAAACTTCCTATTGTAATTCTTCCACACAGAACTGGATCTGTTTCAAAAGAGCAGGAGGCATACAGCAGCAAGTCTCTGACTGCTTGGTGATAGAGGCCTGTTTGTATCAGATCCCTTAACAAGTAATACTGGCCTGACTGTATAAATACATCCAGAAGCAAATATGTTCAACCCCCTCATACAGAGCACTAATGTAAATACAATTTTTATGAGGGATTTTGATGATGTAAACTTTTTTCACATTTGCTGTATAGCATGTTACTTCAGTGCAATGATTCTACTTGTATTTGTACCTTGATTTTTGTTTTGCGGTGTTGCACCTGACGTTAAATATGACAACAAACAATAAGTGGCAATGTCCACTGTCATGTTTATGAAATACATTTACGTCCATAGGCAAAATACATTTACACTGGTAATGCATGTTCATTATGTATTATGTGCCTTAATGTCAACAGGATTTTAGTTTGAAATAACAATAAATTTGAACAAATACTGCACAGCCTTCCATGTTATGTGCTATTGTCGTAGTGTATCCTTAGGGGTCATCATGTCAGTCACATTAGCTTGCATCACTGCTGGCTCAGGTTACCTATGTGAAAATGACACCTGCAAGCTTGATCACGTGATCAGGTGTGACACAGATACAGGTTCTAGGGAATTCCAATGTGACAGCACACATGCCAGCCTTTTCTGCATCCCTGCTCATAAAGGCTCCTCTTTACTATGGATCGATTCAAACGATTCAATACAAAGGATTTTTATCGGCACAGTTTGAGGTCTGTTCCCTTGCTATGACCAGACAACCTCTGTAAAAGATTATCTGTGGCACTGCAACTCATTGATGATTCAAACCGTGACAGAGCTTAACGTCTCATCATGACTGTGAAGCAGCTCTTGCTGGAGTACGACAAAGTGAATGAACGTGGCACCCTCTCTCCGGGGGACACCCTCTCTGGGAGAGTCACGGTAGTGACCGACAAGGAAACCAAAGTGCAGTGTTTTTTGGTCAAAGCCAAAGGTAAAGCCGAGGTGATGTGGCCTGAACAGGATCGGGGAGCCTCATTGGTGCACAGTGACAAGAAGACATACTTTTATTTTGAGGATATTATTCTTCAGGATAAAAAAGGAGATGGTTTGTATAGACAGTTTTTTTTGTGCCAAGAAATGTATCTCAAACATGTTAGTCTGGCATTTTTTCCAAAGCTATTAAATATGTTATATTTTGTAAGAAGTGTCACCATCTAGGCAAGATGCAATGTTGATGGATGTACTACTAACACACAAATCAATCTTTTCATTAGGTTCTATAATCATCGGCCCTGGGAAAAATGTGTATTCGTTCACATTTGAGATTCCAAAAAGGTGTGTTTTCCATCCCTATCTGATATATTTGAATTTTTTTGTTATATAAATGTTTGAACATCCCTACACTGGTGAAATAAAATGCCCTCCTCTATTCATTTGTTTTTCATTTGTTGTATTTTTTTCAGAGATATGCCTTCATCTTACAAGGGGAAATGGGGCAAGATTATATATAGTTTGCGGGCAAAGCTGACCCAGTCAATTTGGCAAGTGCACAAAGCCAAGACCGAGTTTCCTTTTCTAACCAAGTCAGAGTTCCCCTTTGTCTCCAAGTCAGAGATGATCATCATTGGACTGAAGGTTTGAACTGATCTTGCCAAACTTTGCCTTTTCCTCTTTACTTAGGCCACTAAAAAGACTTCATTACCAATGGTGTGCCAGTTCAGTGTGTAATGGTTTCTTCAGAGACCTTCACATTTTATGATAGTTATCAAACACTCTTGTGTCAGCTGTGGAATTCATTCTAGCTTGAACTGATGCTGAGAGATTTGACTCCTTGACAGCTGTACTCTGTACCTGCCAGGAGCCACAATATGGGACCAGGATTTCATTCTATGGCTCTGGAAAAGTCACTATGAATGTTAGCTCAGAAAAAATGGGACTTAAGCAAGGTAAATGAATGAAGATGATACTATTTGGCATCTTTTGATGAATGAAATACAAATGGCTAAGCTAAAATATGAATATTGCTTTTCTGCTCTCCCCTTTCTTGTTATTATAGGTGAAACAATGGAAGTTAGTGCAGAAGTACTCAACAACTCAGCACACACAGTAACCCCTAAATTCTTCCTCTGTGAAAAGCAGACCTTCGTTGCTCAGTCACAGAGGATAGTGCACACAAATGCCATCTTGCTTGGGACGGGAGAGTCTGTTTCAGCTGCCACCAGTCGGACTGTAAGCACAGTGCTGACTGTGCCCTCACATCTCCCTCCTACCTTCTTCAACTGCTCCAAGATGAAGCTAGAGTACAGACTGAAGGTAGTTTCAACATGCAGACAAATGTAATGGGTCACTTGACTTCACGCCAGCCTCTGTTGTTAGATATTTTCTTCAAATATTGTATAACACAATGAAAATGACACATCTGCATCTTTGGTAAAGGAATGAGAATTAGTTTTTCATTAATCATCGACAACAGAAATACTTTTGATGTGATTGTAATTTGAGGTTGATTTTTTTTTTTTAAAGAACAGTTTTTGGCATTTCTGCTTTATTTGACAGTCACAGTAGAGAGAGACAGGAAGGGCAGGAGAGAGAGAGGGGATGACATGTAGCAAAGGGCCTGGGGTCAGATTCAAACCCAGGATGCTGTGATCAGGACTAAGCCTTGGTACATAGTGCATGTTGATTTATCTGCATTTATTTGCAGCCCAGATATAATATGGAGTATGACATCAGGGACAACAGCCCCATCTACTGGCTAGAGGAGGGAGGAAGAGAGAGAGAGAGCCAGAGAGAGAGAAAGAGAGTGAGAGAGAGAGAGCGAAGGGGGGGAGGGAGAGGAAGAGGCGGGGATAGGAGTAGAAGTGATATGAGGAGTCCTCATGGCTTGCCTGCACTCAAATGAGGCTACATGTAGAAGTTATCAAATTACAGGCCAACCGGTTTTGTCATGTCACCAAGTCAGATTAGGTTCAGGTCAATGCCTCGAATTAAATAAGGGCTGACAGATATACTTGAGCAACCATTTTGCACAATGAAAAACTGACATGAAGAAATTAGATCTCAATATAAAAAAAAGTGCATTTGTTGTGTCATAGTGCATGAAAAGCAATATCAGTATGCATTTTGTTTTTTTAAATGATTTTTTTTTAAAAATATAAATGTATGACTATTGCTTTGAGTAACTTGTCTTATATGCCCATCTATCCTACTGTATTTAATATATGGCGTTTGAACTAAAAATTATGTTGACTCTTGTTTATCTGTATTCACAGGTCACTCTTGATGTCCCGTTGGGAAGAGACCTTGAGATCAAACTTCCTCTGGTCATTCTGTTGGGTCAACCAAAACCGCCTAAAGAGAAAGCAAAGAGATCCTGGTTTACATAGCCTCCTGGTGAAAACAGCGCTGTTGTTCAGGAGGCAGTGGTGCATTTTGTAAGTGAACACATGTTGTATGATAGGTTGTCAGTAAGTGACAGGATTCCAAACAACAGCACCGTATCATAATTCCAGTGCCTGTGAGGGTGAGACCACTGAGTCTTTTATTGTCCACTAGATGGAGATGTGAGCCACATAGTCGCTAAATAGTAGATTAACTGGTTTTGATTAGTCATATTAAGCAAGACTGAGTGATGTCTGATTGTACCGGTGTTAGTTATACAAATACAAATGAATGAGAAACAGCTATTTTGTAATGTCATTTTTAACAAGTGTCTGACAAAATGCACAATCCTCGCTCACCCAAACCGGATGAATCCATCTTCATCTTTTCCAAGCTTTTTTCACTCCTGACCACAACGGCAGAAGGCCCTGACTGAATAGTTCACCCCAAAATGACAATGCAGTCATTATCTACTCACGCCCTTGTCAGTTAAAACTCTATTTGAGCTCTCAGAAGCACCAAAGCACCAAACTGAATTTGACAAGGCCATCTTCTTACATTCCCACAAAAAACACAACATGCCATTCAAACTTAAGCCAAATAGCATAATCCACATGTTTTGTAGCTAAATGACTTCACTGTCAGCCCATAAGCTCAGTATTTACCTCATTATTTCCTATTATATGTTTGGTAGTCCTACAAATGACACAAGGGTGAGAAGAAGAGTGGATTTTCATTTAGGGGTGAACTATTCCTTTAATAAGATGCATGTTAATACTATGACACTGATAAGCAGGGTAAGAAAGGCTTCTCCTGTATGACACGTTAGTTAATTTGAACAGATGAGAACAGTTTCCATTTAGGAAGTGCCTGCTTCCTCACCTCCTCACAATCCAGTCTCTGACTGTGAGGAATGAAAATTCATGCACTGCAGTAGAGAATCAAACAATGAATCAGTAAAGACAGAGTCTCAGCTGGGGGATTTCTCATGCTCATCCATGTCCACTTGTTCATTTAGCAGGAGAGGAAAGTATAAAACAAAGGAACATTCATGATTCTAGCAGGACATGTGTTGCCCAACCAAGGGGCTTTAAGTGAAACCAGGCTTGTGTTTTTGACAAAGACTCGGGGATCTTTCCCTGCCCAGAAGGAGAGAGCATGTTGTGAGCTGAGGGTTTTATGGTTGAGATCCATGCTGGAACCATTAAATCTGGCGATTGTGACACCACATACAGCACACCCACCTACCCATCCACCCACCCAGAGAGAGAGAGAGAGTTACAGAGCAGTGCTAGTTCTGACTCAGCAGAAGAGCCTCACGCCTCTTCACTTTCAGGTTGAACTCCACAAAAGAGAGGGAACTCATAGCAAAATCATGATACTGGCCTTATCACACCATCAGTAATGCAAAATAAGACTGAACAACATTGCTTTCAGACTCCACAGTTCTAGTGTAAGATAAATAAAATTGAAAGAAAAATAGACAGAAATTAATTACCATTACCATTTGTATCACTTGAGTCTCTATTGGACATTTTACCCAAAAAATACACTACATTTTGAATTTAATTACAATAATATATCAAATGGCCTTTATATAGCTATTTTATGTATTTGTCACTGCAAGTAACTGAAATAATTTGGGATGTATGATGAGCACACGGGTAGGCACTGAGGAGGGAGAGGAAGACGGGAAATTCTCATGTAGCAAACAGTCATGGATGTAACGTGTCACATTTTTGAAAAAAAAAAAAAAAGTGAAATACAGAGGCAAACCACCACAGAATAGAAATTTGCAGTCTGTGTTTTAGTACAGTACACAGTATGACAGCTTTCCCTAATCTTTGCCTCCTACACCTGCATGAAGGCGTCTCCATATCAGCAGTGTGGCTCATGTTTGACATAAATTCTTCAGTGGAATAGAGGAGAAGAGAGCAGAATAGAAATTTGCAGGACAGTTTGGTGTGATACAGCACAGGGTTTGACAGATTTTGCTAATCCTATCCTCCTACACCTGCATGAAGACGTCTCCAGACCAGCAGTGTGTGGTTCGTGTCTGGCATCAGTCTTGGTCTTGGCTGCCGGCTAAAGCAGAGCCTGCCTGGTAACCGGCCTGGCTCCCTGTGCAGTGTGTAGGCCCTCAGCCAGCCAGCAGCTCCCTGCACACACCACAGCCTTGCCTGATTTTGGAGAAGGGGTAAGGAGGTGTGGCCTGTGGCACCTCCCACCCCCGTAGCCAGAGCGAGTACCATGACAACCATGCGGGCCTGCTGGCGACTCCCTGTCTTCATCGGCCGCGGTTGCCATGGTAACTCCCCACGGGGCTCCCGCAGATCAGCGGGAGGGGCGTCCAGTTGACTAACCCTCTCCCAGCTGGGGAACGGCTGAGGGAGAGCAAGAGAGAGTGAAGTGGAGGAGGAGGGAGGGAGGAGGTGGTGGTGGTAGGGAGAGAGAGAGTGAGAGAGAGAGAGAGAGAGAGAGAGAGAGAGAGTGTGTGTGTGTGTGTGTGTGTTTGAGTCAGTGTGTGAATGTGTAGGATGGCACAGCAGAGCCTGAGGAGGGAGAGACGCAGCAACCCAGAACACAGCAGAGTGTGCTAGACGGCACAGTTGAGTGCTAAGAAGAGAGAGGGAGAGAGAGAGAGAGAGAGAGAGAGAGAGTGAGAGAGAGAGAGAGGGGGTGAGAGAGCGACAGAGAGAAAACACCCAGAAGGAAGGAATACACAGCAGACAGGCAGTCTGAACTACAGAAACAGGCCCATCACTGCTTGCACACAGGTTTACTAGCCTATGATAGCTCTTAAACTAATGCCATCTATGTCAAAGTGGAAAGAAAAGATTATATGAACGTACTGAGAAGCTTGGTCAGTGTGCACTACAAGTCTAAACTGTTCATTTAAATGTTCTCAAGTCACAGGAAAGCAGAGACGGCGCTCATAAAAAACACCCTAATTTAGCTAGATGTGTAAATCCTGCTGCTGAATTATTAACAGGATTCAAATGAAAGTCTGTACCCTTTAGGCTCACTAAACCATTCAGGGAAGCTCATAATGGTGCTCTTTTTAAAAAGTAAGGATGTTTCTATAATCTTTCCTCCCTCTTCTACCCATTTCAGTGACAAGTACCACTTTTTGGGTTTGGACCTGGTGTAATAGGGCCACAGATGGCTGTGCGTCTGTAGTGCGGTTGGAGAACGAAATGGCATCATTGGGTCCGTTGGCTGGAGAGTACTGAGGGGCTTTTTCTACTCTCTAATTGCTCCAAGCTGTGTCCCCTTGAAAGCCCAGAGACACACAGATTTGCATGTGTGTGAGAGGGATCAGAAGGGATCGCAGCTCAACCTACTTCAAACCAGCATTAACTTATTTAATCAGAATATTTCGCCAACATTGTTAATCTCCTTCATAATACACATCTATCCTTCTGTGGTTTGCCTTGTTTGAAATCCACATTAAGAAAGAGGTGATTCAGTTCAGTTCATCATAATGAAGTATTTATTTTGGAAAAGTAGAGAGATAAACTTCCCATAGTAAACGTTTGCTGATCTATTGTAAGTGCAGAAAAGTCTTTTTTTTCTCCTTCTTTCTTTTTCATATAAAATCCTTATCGTATTTTCAATGTATAAAAAAAGTGTGACACAAGGCAATTCTGTCAGTGTTATGGAAGGCAATTTGCCAAAACATTCTATACTAATTCAAATGATCTACAGTTTTTCCATTTCTTTTCTCTAGTAATCGTGCAATAATATTTCTTCTATCCTAAAACTAGCTCTACATAAAGTGTATGACTATATTGTGCACTCGTAGTGGCAACCTTTGGATTTACAAATCTTTTAACTGTTAAAAAATCCTTTGACACAAGTTGTTTGATTACACAAAGGTATAAAAACAAAAAAGAGTTCAGTCTTATTTATGAAACTCAGAGAAGCACCCTCCCCTGCATAGGTGGACATTGCATATCTTGCAGCCGAACACACTTTCATGTCGTAGTCCCTTGTTGGTGCAGTTCCTGCAGCGGCGAGAGCGCTCTGACATGCGCTCCAGGCGGTGTCCGTACTCTATGGGTGAATCTGCGTGTCTCTTGCGTGCTGCCCGTTCCATGCCCCTCGCCCCCTGGTAATCCCCAATCAGCTGCTGGGCCAGGCGCACCCGGAAGTGGCGCTGGGTGAACTGCTTGCCATTGAACCCGGCTGGCGGCGTGCCACCACGACTCTCCCTCAGGATGACGTAGGCGTTGACGATGCACAGGTTGACATAGAACCACAGGAAGTAGCGCCACCACTTCTTACAAGGCCGGCCGACCTGGTAGCATTCTCTTAGCTGGTCGCACAGGTCCACGCCCCTCATGTTCTCCTGGTACAGAAGCAAGGGAAGCGGCCGTGGCACCCCGAAAGACAAGCCACTGCTTCCTGAGCTGTCCACACTGTCGCTGTCCCCATCCCCTTCTGTCTCACGCTGCTGGCAGCCCGGGCTGATACCCACAATCCCTGGAGCCGAATTAGTGGACAGGCAACTAACCACCTTGACATCCCGTGTCACGGTGGCGACCAGGTTGCCGCGCTGGCACTGGTAGAACTCACCTGGGGACAGCTTGCCAACATTGCGTGGGCGGAGAACCTCTGGGTAACCTTTGCGTCCTGGCTGGGTGGGGCCGCAGGCGTACAGCCCGTCCCGTAGCAGTCTCTGGAGGAGGGGCACAGAGGTGAAGAAGCTGTCCATGAAGAGGTGGTGGTACTGGCCCTCCAGGCCTCGCACAAGGGAGGTCACGACCCTGTAGCCCAGGGAGGCCGCCGCTTCGTCCTCGCTGGGTTTTGCCACGTAGATTCTGGCCCGGTGACAGTAGCCTGACCGTGAGTCACAGAGCATCCACACAGTCAGGCCCTTCTTCAGGGGCTTGGAGGGCATGTACTGGGTCGGGGAGAAGCGTCCCTTCACAGCAATGGCGCACTTGTCGATGGTCAAACAGCGATTGGGCACATAGGCGTCCCACATGGTGTTTTCCACCACATCGAGAAGAGGCCGGATCTTGAAGAGGCCATCATAGCCTCGCTCTCCACGCACGGGCTCAGATTCACGGTCACACAGCTGGAGATACTGGGTGAGTTTTTCAAAGCGCCTGGCTGTCATTGTTTTCTTAAAGCCTGCGTTGCCAATGAAAATGTCACTGGCCCAGTACATGCCAGAGTCTGGAAGCTGATTGATGCCCATAAGAATGTTCAATCCTACATAAGCTTTCATCTCTCTGAGATCAGTGGGGTGCCAGTGGGGGTCTGACTTCCCACTCCTCCTTTGCCGATAGAGGGCGTAATTGTTTGTTTGTTCTACCATGTGTTCAAAAAGAGAATCTGGGAAGAGTATCCGGAAATAGTCACGGGTGTCAGCATCATCCCCCAGCGAATGCTGAGGGCCGCTGACAGCGGAGAATGGTTCGATTGAAATTACCTGGTCAGGTTCACCCCAGAAGTCGGGAGAAGTGCAGTCCTCGTCCAGGTCATCTTCAAAGCTGAAAAAACTCGTGCGCTCCTCCTCCTCCAAATCGGAGAAATCAATATCCGAGTCGTTTGAGGTGGTATCAGAGCAGTTATTGGAGGCAGAATAATAGCAGTCCTCTGCGTACTCCTCCTCGTCGTGCTTGATTCCATTACCAGTAACCAAAATAATGTTGCAGCCTCCTCCTGCGATGAAGCTGGCCGCGTCTGCAGTCTCCGCCGCGGCTGCTGTGCTTGTGAATCCATTCTCCCCCTCGCCGTCCTCCTCCCGCACTTCGTCTTCCTCGTCGTCCGAGTCTGGCTTTCTGAAAGGAATTTCAAACCACTTCACATCGGCCGAAAGATTAAGCGGAGACTCTTGACTGTCACACACCGTGGTAGTTTCTGTGTCCGCGCTAGTTTCCAAAATAGTAAAAAGCTCTCTCCTTTTTCTTGCCGTCGCCATGTCGGGGTATTAAAGTGTCCCTGCATGAGTCTTTTTATGTATATTTTTCCAACGTGGAAAAATAATCGCAGAAACCGGTCATTCGAAATGATTTGGCGTGCACTTACTAGCACCTCTTCTCAAAAACTTGCTGGTCGTGAACCTATGCGGCTTCTATAAGCTTGATTCTCATTGTTTCCGCTCCTGGTTTTTCTAGGCTTTGTAGCGCAGTGTGGCCGCAGACGTCAGAAGCTGCATGCATGTCCTGCTTTGTAGGGCGTTTTGCGACTGCAGCTGGTGGGGTTGCTAGTTCGCTAGGCTGGCAGATGGCCGCTTGCTGTTCTAATGCCCGCTGGCATTCACCACTATCAATAAGCCGGATACCCATCTCCGAGGCCGCGGAGAGAGACAAACCACTGCGTAAAAACCAAATATGTTCATCTCATCAAAATAATATATTGTCAGTCAAGTGTTCGACCTCTAATTTTTAAAGTGGGAAAACTTTTTAATAGCCGACACACACAAATCCTAAACTGTAAATGGTATCCTTTCAACATGAATTTTTGTTGTCTGCATTAAGCCATTTTTAAGAGTCCATAATCAACACAAATGCGCAAAGATGCACAGCAGTGGTTGAAATTGCTTTGATGGATGTTCCCATATCTCATAGGACTCTCCCATTCATTCGTTTGCTAAACACACTACACACACAGTGAACTCCGGCAGAGTAGCAGCTAGTTCATTCATAAACATGCTTCTTTCCTCTGACAGGTTCCTACATGAATCTGAAGCCCCATAGGCTATTGTGGAATTAGGGACCTCCCTCTATTCTATGAATGTGGGCAGATACTCTTATGTTTTACTCCAGGACTGAGGTTGAAGAGCTTTGCTGATGAGGTGGATCACAGATTGATCAACTGTTGTATGCATAATCCATATAGGCTTATGCAAACACCAGTTGTGTGTGGCTGTTTTTCTGTTAATGAAATACTAATTATTTTGGCTACTTTATGTAAATGTTGGTCCACTTACACTGAAAGAGACTAGTGAATTGCATGCCTATGAAATGTGTCAGTTTTAGCTGAATAATAAAGAGTTCCATAATTTACATTTCAATATAATGAGCAATTTATTTTTGCTCAATGCGTGTCGGCATATGTGTTTATAAAATGAACATCCTGCTTATTTCATGCCAGCCAAAATTTATCTTGGAGTATAGTCTCCCTCAGGTGTAACACCTTGGTGATGAGGAGAGGGAGCTCGAAATAGCCTTTGTAATATTTGATGTGACACAAGTCAAAAGTGGATTGTTCTATTAGCAGCAGGCTAAGGCCTCGCATATTATCCCTTCTATTTTCCTGTCATCACAATGTCATCATAAATTAAACACAACATAGGCACTGTGTAAATGTACACTAATGCAATACTCCTGCCACAGCATTATTAATCACGCATAAAATGCAACTTGAATCAGTTTCACTACAAGATAAGGTTGAAAGCTTGCAAAAATGTCCCTGTCTCTGTGTTTGACTTAAAAAAAACACCCTCGTCATGGATTCCTCGCTCACTAGGGAGGAGGCTAGTTAAATCATGTCTTCTTGTATGGGGGATGGGCTGCAAGAAAGGGTCCTTCCAAATTCTTTTAGCTGCGGCCTGAGTCTACATGGCTGGCTGAGCACTGGGTTGCTGCCCCTGGGCCCTGCAGTGGAGGCACGATTTATGTGTCCTTCCTCACGAGCTTATTGCACAGATTCTTGTTGTCTCAGTAGTATCATATTGCCTCTGTGAGCCAGAGGCCTCACTGCTATTTTATCTGCAGAGAAGGGATTGAGGCTGTGACTAGCAGTGTGCACTGGGAACCAGTATGTTGGAAAACAGTGGAAAATGGGAGAGGCTGTGGTCCTCCTGTGCTTAAAGATATCCAGCCCAAAAATAGAAGTAAGGGGAAAAAAATGGCTCACTCCAGCGTTTCCAGGCCCCTGGAGCAGAGTACTGCAGCAGACCCCTCAGAGACTCCCGCGGTGGGGTGGAGAGACGCCGACCAATGGGGGCTCAGATGTTCTGTGTGAGTGTGTGTCGTGTGTGTGTGTGTATGTCTGCCTGTGCGGCTAACTCAGCTTCTGCACAGCTCAGATGCTTCTCTCATGGATGAGTTCAGAGATGATCCCTGTTTGTGTGTGGGTGCGTGCACACGCATGCTCGCGAGTGTGTGTTATGTGTGTGTGTGTGTGTGCGTGTGTGTGTGTGTGTGTGTGTGTGTGTGTGTGTGCATCTGCCGGCATGTGAGCGAATGGTGCAAGCACTGCAGCCCCAGCTAAAGACAGACCAACCCTTCTCTCTCAGGGCTCTGTTTTTCTCTGCTGGAAAACACAGGCCAACATTCCCTTATTGGGGGGTGGGGTGTGTGTGTCTGTGTGTGTGTGTGTGGGGGGTGCTGTCAGCATTTTCATTTTTCACAACACAACAGCAAACAAAGTTAAATGCAATGAAATGAACGTTTTGGATATATTAGTTACCAAGTTAGCTTTCTATGGTTGGTGGCTCATCATTAGTGATGCCTTGAAACCCTTCTCCTCTCCTACTGCCAGAAGCAGCCTTACGGTCACTTGATGTGACTGGAATTGAGAAGGCAAATAACTGACATGAATGTGTCAGTGAGTCTCTGCCCAACTCGGTTTAACAAAGAGGTAAACCCAATCTTGGATAGTATTTTGTATTCAAAAGAATGTCTATTAAAAAGGAAATTGATATGCACAATCAGGACTATCACACTCTCCAACATCATTATGGCATCTCACCTCTCTTTCTCTCTCTCTCTCTCTCTCTCTCTCTCTCTCTCTCTCTCTCTCTCTCTCTCTCTCACTCTCTCGAAGTTGCCTTTTCTTGAATCAGACCATATTCTCTGTCTTCTCTGTATCTTCTGTGTGTTTAAAGAACCCAGTTACTCGTTTAAGTAATCACTCGGAGGTGCAATATTGACCTTGAGAAACATTCACCTGGTTACCCTGTCTCTGTTGCCAACAGTGACACACCGCCCTCTTGTGGTGGCTTGAAAGAAGTGGCCACATCAGGAAACTGGGCTTTAGGCCTACAGCCCTAGTAAAGGATGCCTTAATGCTACATGGTGTGACACTGTCTATCATGGGTGGTCACATTTTTGGAAAGCTTCTATATACTGCCTTTTTAAACATCAGTCATTGTTAAATAAAGTGTAATTCTGTGGTGTAATTATTGTAAACAAGCAAGACAATAATTGAGACAATTGGGAATCTATTTCACACTTCTATTGGTAATGATTCTCAAAATTAAGACCACATATATTTCATATTCCCCTTTCTGTTGCAAAGAGGATGCTGCTACCATGCTATCACAAAAAAGCAATGACAGATAATGTAAAGCAGTCCAGCAGATTGCTTTCCTGGTGGCACACAATGTAAAATGTAGAGGTGAATAGAGGCAGGTGATGGTCTTGTTTGTTTGGTCATTACATTCATGTCTCAAAATGAAAGTGATTATCAAATTAGCCCGCAATTTGTTTTTGTTTTATTTCCTCTGTACATTCTATATAAAATCCTTGAACAAAAGCTACATGTTGGGTTTGTGAAAAGTAATTATCTGGTTGCTCACCAACAGTTGATCAACTTGCAGATGTCTGTTTGATCTGGAGGTAACTTACCCATCATAACACCATATACACACACAGGAAAACAAAATAAACATTCAAAACATGCGAAACAACATTTAACACGAGAGATGTTGCTGCATTCAGACCACATAAAAAACGATTTTTTTCTACTTTTGACCACTAGATGGCGGTAGAATACAGGCTGGGTAGCCATTTCAATTACTGTGCTGCAGTTATACAGATAGAAGAAACTGCTCTCTTTCACTACAAAGTTCTCTTAAAACTCTCAGATTAATAGTTTTGTTGATGGTGTTATATTCCGCTCTCTCTCTCTGTCACACACACACACACACACACACACACACACACACACACTGACTCAAACACCGATAGAAAGTTTTATGTGGCTCTTTTTTGTCAGACCATGTGTTCCTCATTACACCCATTGTGCTGGGCTGACAGATCCGGTCAGTGAGGCTTTGGCTCAGGTCTTAGCATACCCTCATGGCCTCTGCTGGTTCTGGACACGTCTGATCTGTGATTAATCTTAATAATAAATCTCTTTTCATCACTGAATCCTGTCTTTAAGGCTCCTTGTTTCATTTTGGTTTCAGGACAAATTGTGGATTCTGAGAGAGGCGAATTCAATGAAAAAGATCCAGTGTGAGTGTGATGATGAATGTTACAAGGATGAATACAACAGAACAAATAACCAAAGGCAAACACGAAACAAAACAAAAAATCTCAGACTATGTTGTGGTGAATCTAGGACCCTGTCTCTGCATGCTATCCTCAAGTGCCCTTTGTCAGCATGTGTAAACACTGTTTAATGAAAAGAGAATCGCTGGAAGATTATGTGCAATTAAATTGCCATTACTAACATTAAGACATCTCCATTCGGTTCAGCTGGTTGGCTTTGTGCCACCTTGGAATCGACCCCTCGTCCTTTTTATTATCCCCCCAGAAAAGTGAAGCCCCAAACAGAGAGTACCAGTGCCAAAAAACAAGGCCTGAGAGAGAGACACACACACAGAGAGAGAGAATTGATTATATAGACAGGTATTGGTGCAGAACTGATTTGACTCCAGCAATTTCTTTGATTTCTTTTCTTTTTTCCTTCAAAAACCCACAACCTTTATCTCCAGCTCCAGATTGCTTTTGTTGCTGTCATCACAGATTAGTTTTGGATATCTTGTTAATAACTTTGGGACCTTATTGTTTATTTGTTTATGTTCACAAATATTTATTTAATATTAATATTTATTTATCTACAATTATATATATAGCTACTAAATTAAATAACACACACATACATATATATAAAATCATTTTTTTGAGTCTGAGTTGAGTTTTCTGAGGGTTTTATTTTGAAAATGAATTTTTTTAAAAATCCATTCCATCATTTTAAGTCCTTTATGTCATATTTCCCCTAAGCACTCTGCCCATTATCATGGACATCCCATCGTCCTTTCAGACACTGATCATATCAAAAGAGGGGAGAATTAAAAGTCTGTCTGCAGACCTCAGCGAGGGAAACAGTTGAATATTAACTTCCCAGCTGATAATGACTGCATTATCAACTATGTTTGAATTATTTTTGTCCCCTGTAAAATGTCTCCATATGCTGTAATCCTTTGTGGTGTCCTTCCATCAGGTTTTTCTGCTCTTCTAAGAAGGAGCGCATATTGTGGACCATTTTTGCCATCTACCCTGGTACAGCGTTTGTGCGACTCCAGTCCTTCAAACAGATTCCCACAATGCCGCATGAAACAGCACAAAATATAACACGTTTGGGGATTGTGCGAAAGGGGTTTATTTGTCTACTACATACAGAAGATTCATGTTGTTATGACCGGAACAGTTTGCAGACAGCAATATCAAAAAATACAACAACTGGTGTAAAATATTGTTTCAGTGATCCTCCAGCATATGTCAGTAATTGATGCCATCCTTTGTAGGCATTCATGGGAGACAGAAAATTGCTTTTGGTTTTAAAATACAAATTAATCTCCTTTGTGGGGCAGTTGATACACCCTGACAATAGTGCTGATCATTGGCTTATCCCATCCTGTTAATATTCTACTGTGATTTTATTATTACCAATAAATCATCTGTTTGCGTCTGTTTGTGTAGGAGTCTCCCAAATTACAAGAATTGTTTACATGTTGCCTTTAATTAGATCCGAATGGACTGGTTGAGGGGGAAAAAACAATCAGCCAATAGATTGTGGGTGCAGTACAGTGTTATTTATCAGAGCTATAAGTAAGAAAACAATGCCATCACTTTGTTGGTTTGCGACTTCATCGCCTGGAAGAGCCACAGTGTGTTGGTGTAAACTTTGGATCTGAGGATCATTTGCAGCATTTACCAACCACTGTGAACAAAACTATAGCAGTGGCTTTTAGGAGTGTCTGTGAATCCACAGCCACTGTGTGTTTATTTTTAAAATTAACACATTTTTCATCTGTCCACAAATCATTTTAACACTCTGCCTTTTGATGACATTGGTTCCATGCTTTATCAAATGAACAAAACAAACAAGCAAAACATACAATTCAAAAATGAACTAAAGTCATTCTTCTTGGCTCCACGTCTCAACCTCACCCAGTTGCCAAAGCACAATGTGTGGACACTTAACCTAACAAATAATAAATGAGTAATCTTCTAAATACAGTACTACAGCTGCTATACTTTTGTGGAAAATTTAGGAGGAGAACATCTAAGATCAGTAACTCAATGTCCGGGATGTCTGGGAGCACACATTTAACTCAGAATCTCATAACTCGTCAAGCTGTGTGAAACCCTCTTAACAAGAATCTTGTTAGTGAGTTTCACTCCTTTTCCATAGGAAATGCTTGTCCATACATAATATTTGACTTGTGGGAGTATGACTGCACTCATATATGATTCAACCAGCAGGATGTGACCAAAATCTCCGTTATTACAGCACAGTTATGCACAGCCCTGCCAGAAAAAAGCTGCTTGGCATTCATGCAAAATAAACTGAATATCTTGTGAAGGTTAGAGAGAATTCTTGAAATCCCTTAAAATCCCGCAGAGTTGAGTTTTTCCTCTTGTCTTTTGGCCAGTTTAAACCTTAATTTGGGCCCATTTCAATCACTTAGCAATGACCCTTCATTGTATCTGTGAAGAGAAGCAGAAATTTCAGGTCCTGGAAGTCTCCCTTTTTCTCTTTGTGTCTTTCTTTTTCCTTTTGAGAGTAAATCAATAGGTTTCCTGACAGTGCCATCCTGTTAATACGACCCCCTCACGTTCGGGCAGCAGAGAGAGGAAGTAGCACATATGGACCTTGTTACTGTCCCACAGGCTTGATGCGTGCTTCATGTCACAGACCAAGAAGAGGAGGGATACCCAGTCCACAAATGCCCATAATCCAGATGGACAATTACTACTACCGGTGTGTACCACAGGCTCTGAGCTTGATATTCAAAGCAAAAAAAAAAAAAAAAAAGATGTTATTCGTTGTATTCTTTAAAGTGCAGATCCTTCAGCGACAGAGGGCCGAAGGTGAGGGTGACACCACGCTTTAAATGGAAAGAGCTAATGGACCGACTTGTGAACCTGAACCTAAACATTCTCATGACTTCAGCCAACAAACAGAAAAGGGAACTATTTCAAAGTGAGGAAACTAACATCCTCTGCAAGTGTTTGGAACGAACCCAAACTATTCCCGGGGTTTTCTGTAAACCATAAGTGATTATTTTTACCGGTTATCATGAGTGCAGTAAGTTTAAAGAGTGTGAGCTGTTCAGACGGTGAATAATACGTGTGCATGGGGCGCTGTTTATTTCAACCTGTCAGGCAACACTTCCAACCGTGACAAATGATGACATTAGGGCGTATTGTATGTATGTCTCTCTAACCTGCCTTTCAATTTGTATCCTAAAGGTTACAGTGGGACTTGTTGAAAACCAAAAGCTGGCTTTGTCTCCAAAAGAGCAAACATATAAAATTACAGACTCTTACACCTTTTGTTAATTTATGAAAAATGAATTGACATTTTCTTGGTCAAAACAACATGTGAGTCAGACAGATTTTGTAACCATTTATAATACATGACTTTTTTTTTTTTTGAGATGATGCAACATCAAGAGTGGAATAGGCATACCTGCAGATTTAAACACCCACACCCACACACACACAGTATAGATACAAGAGGATGTGATGTGTTGTGATTGTCTTGGCATATGTAATGTAAGTGAGGACACAGACTTATGGCCTGTAGTTTTGCTGTTGCAACGGCACCGCCAAGGCCTCTCAGTGAGACATCTCCCTCTCATTGCCTGAGTCATGTCTGAGAGACTAGGAGGGGACAGAGGACTCTTTGTTGCACTCTCAGTTTCTAACATCTGACAAACTGACTCGTATCTGAGCAAACCTGGGAGGGATGCAGTTTTTTCTTCACTCCTACACGCATCGACTTGACAATTCACCTAAAACAAGATAAAAGAGAAAGGGCTCTGTCGTCACTGACATCGCGTCTGCCGGAAACTGCTTTACATAGTCATGAATGTACACACGTGTGCAGCATCCACATGTAGAAATCAACATGTGGTGTCAGACAAAGACCACAGAGACCATTTGTTATTGGCTATTTCACTGCAGATTTTCCCCCTAATTCAGCGATTCTTCATGAACCGCTTTCTCGTCATCACATCACATTCCAGTCACACCCAATGGAGAAAAAGGAAATTAATAGCGGTTGGGAGATTCAACTCAACAATCGGGTTGAAATACGAAAACATGTTACGTAATTAACTGTGTACAACTGAGCTGATTTGTTGGAGCTACTATTGCACTGGGATTGAAAATGGCTGGGATCACAAAGCGGCAACTCAAAAAACTGCTCAATCTTACTGCTTTTCAACCACAGAGCGAGATAAAGCTTCCCAAATATTGTTTTTGGGAGCAAATATGTTGGCTGTGTGAAGTGTATGAGTGACTGATCTGCATTTTTAGCATCACAGTTATTTATGTCCAAGCTTGTGTTGTCTTATGAGCGTAATATCATAGGCCTTGGTGAAGATTTCTATTTTTAGTGGTGCTTTTTTTCCTCGTTTGGTTTGCCATCAGCATTCAACGCTGCTGCTCAGATTTTACTGGGGATCCACTGGGAATTGGCAAGCTTCCACTAAATCCTTATCTTGCAATATTTCCTGCACAGTTTAGAGCTCTTAATCATTAACTTTGCATCAAAGTGTAGCTCATCATGTTGAAAACTTGGACTGACCTATGCAGTTATAAGACCTCAAATAACCGCTGTTAAATTGAGTTTAGTTTTAATCTCTAGAGGAAGAATATCCACACTTCTCTCTCTGAGCTTGATCAGTTTTCCTACTAAAAATGTAATGCAGCTTTCTATTTAAGCCTTGATATTTTTGTTGCTGCAATGTTATACATTCTCTCTTTAGTGCATGGGGCACCTTTTTATTCCTCCAACAGCTGATAGATCTTGTTGCTCCATTACCTTGTCGACCTCTGGATCCATCATGCTCAATATGGAGATGGTTTGAAGTACATGGCTAAGACCAAGGTCTTAGCTTGCTTGATGCTCAAGGCACATACATAACCATGTGCGGCATGACCTCCATACCTGTGATTGATTTGACCTTTGACCTCCAACCTGTCCAGTCAGAGAGGAGAATCCTCTGGGTTTGTTTGTGGAGTGAAACAAGGTCAGCCTCCATGGTGGTGGCTGAGGTATCAAGTTGTTCCAAAGATCTGAAAATAAAACAAATACAGTTTACGTTTTGGCCTGTAACTCATCCCCATGCTGCGATTGGCTGACAGACGGTTGAAAGCTCAGAGTAGGAAAGATCTATTTCATGGGTCATTTTTTTTCCCCACACTGATAAACAATTCAATGAAATAAAACTGTCAAAGTGTGAGTGATGTTGGGAAACCCCTTTGTATGGATGGTGGCGAGGCAGTGGATTTCGAGAATATTGTGTGTGCCTGACCACTTCAGAACCACACCAAGTATTAAACAATGTTTTGAATGGGAACAAGTGGAGCTAAATAATGCAAGTGTTCACTGGTGGTGAATAGAACAAGTTCAGTCACATTTTCTGACAGCAGCAAAAAAAGAAAAAAAGAAAAAGAAAAAACACTCTACATGTCAGTTAATAGAAATTACACTTTTGAAGATGACTGAATGGTATTTTTTATCTACATTTCCCTTGACATGGCTGAAGAAGAGGAAGAAGAAGAAGAAGAAGAAGAAGAAGAAGAAGAAGAAGAAGAAGAAGAAGAAGAAGAAGAAGAAGATGACGACGACAGTCACAGAGTTTCTCTCATCTGGAATATTTTGATCTTATAAAAATCACATCCAGCAATCCTGTAGTCTCAGGATTTCAAGTCACTTCATCACTCTGAGCTACAATGCCTCAGCTGTTTCTGCCTACTTTCATCACTCAGACTCAGAGCTCTTTTTTTTTTTTTTTGTCTTTTCTAAGTTGTGAATACTCTCCAAAGTGCTGAACTGAAGCACTGAACCAAGTTTAATGATCGTATCGTACCGTATAATTAGACTTATTGGCTGACCAGTGATAGAAACTTGAAAGGATTTCATGAATTCACTAGAAGAGCACCTAATTCATGCTAATTTAAGAACACGCTGATCCTGACATTTAAAAAGATTAAATATATGAGTATTATTTCAACATAGAACTAAAAGTGTATCGTCCTTTGTACAAGCCTCTACCATCCAGTGCCTGCTCTTAACTGCCTGATTAATATTTACATTGATCGCCAGCCAAAATACTGTTGTGTGCCAGAGAGAGCAATTCCCAGCTCAACTCTCACAAATGGCAGTTGTCTTGTTTGAAAGAGCCTATCCCACAGAGAACCATTTACAAAATGAAATTAACCTTGACAACTCTAGTCGGAGAGAGAGATTTTGGGAGTGCATTTGAAGCTTGATTTATCTGAATGACCTTAAACGTTTCACAACTAAGAGCATCAGCAAAAGAGGATTGCGGTTGCTCAACAAAAAGGAGTGTCATCCCCTTATTTTCATATCACTGCTCCAAATCCTGCTGTCAGCTGAGCACAAATATGAAGTGGGACCTCTGGTAGTGTCACTGTTTTGCTGCATTGCTGGTGATGCCATAAGGTGGTGGTGCCAAAGATAATTTACACTAAATCAAACCAGAATATAGAAACACGGAGGGCTAGCCAATGAAAAAAAAACAAAAAAAACACCAGAAACATTACTTTTTCATCAAGCATTGTGTCACTTATTAAGATGTTTATGTTTGTCGTGCTCTAAATCACTGCAGAGCCATTGAATTCTATTTGCAGCATAACTGTAGATCATTTCATTGCTGATGTTTCTCAACATGAGGTACGCCCATTACTGTGCCTTCCTGGGTATCTAGATAGGCATCTGACAGTATTTTCAAACAAGTTATTCCAAACTATTCATCTTGGCATGCTTACTTTGTGCAGATAAGCCTGTCGTCGCATTTGTAATGTTTTATTATGCCAGGGTATGCCTGCATGGTGATATCTACTGTTGTGATCACACTATGCATTACTCCAAAGTAAGTGTAGGATAACAGTTCTACACTAACCATAATATTATACTTCCTCTGTTTTCATGGAGACCATTAAAATAGATGAACCACTACAAGTCATTTTAAGTTAGGGCAGTGAGAAACTGTGAGAAACGTGTCTCTGCAAAGGAGACTATAGACTAATAAAATGAGTTATGATTGTGCTTTATACAGGGAAGTGAAGCAGGCAGTATAAATCGGGGATGTTTTCAGACGGTCTTGTGGAGTGACGGAAAAGGTTCACTGAACATACATAATTGAACTGCCCTCTAGGTTCCACTGGAAAATCCTGACTCGCTAATACGTAGTAGCTGCAATGAAATCCAATCAGCGATGGACGAGGATTTTTGTAGCACACATATGGGCCGAGGTTTATTATGTGTCTTGTGCAAGTAATGATTATCAATGTAAAATACTCTAGTTTCTTTCTCTGAAAAGTGATACAACCTTTTAAATTGAGAACACAATGCAATTTCATCGTGATTAGTGGAAGGCATGAAATGAGGAGAAAGGAATAAAAAAAAAATATAGAACGACAGACTGGATCAGAGTCTGTCCACAGAGAGTATTACTAACGTAATGTAAGCTCCTTGCAGACTCGCACATCTCTGGATGAATAAGCCTTTTCTCTTTCAGTCCAGACCACTCCCCACTAATGTGTGCCATGGTGAACCCTTTAACAGTGCAAAAACAAAGAACAGCTTATGCGATTGCATCATATAAAGAAAGCATTGCATGAGCCATCAGGTCGATACAAAATTTGAATGTTGTGAATGTTTGCATAACCCACTGGTGTACGCTTGACCTCAGGTGTAACAGTATCCTTCTTTCAACAAATTAATGGGCAATATGTATCCATATGAGCTTTGTAAAAAAGGAGTTTTTTTTGGTTTCCTGGAGATGAGGGCGAGACTGAAGTGAGCTGTTTCTGTGAGAGCTCGATGAGGAAGTCTGGAAGGGAAATGCATGGCTAGTAAGAGGAGACAGGGCAGAGGCCTTGAAGCCGCCGAACCGTTAGATCTTTTTGTTTGGTGAATATGTGCGTGGGTATGTGTGTTTTTTTTTTTTTTTTTGGGTGTGTATGTACACATGCATATGAGCAGTGGCGGACTCAGGCTGTTTGAAGGGTGGGGACGAAGAAAATAAAAAGGTCACCTACTACACGACAGGCAGTCCCACCATTGCACAAAAAGCTACAATGCATCATGGATGATGAAATAGTCTTCATCTGGAACAAATGACAATAGAACACAGCACTATCAGTTAGCTCTCTTACCTTGAATAGAACTAACCAACCTCAGCATCACACAAGCAAGATATACAGGGTGTCCACAAAGTCTCTTTACAGTTTAAAAAATCTATTACAAAAGCAATTAATGAGATATGTTAATCAGATTTGTTCTATGTACTCATTGGTTATCAAAGTTTTTAATCACATTGCATTTGTGTATTTGAGGAAATAGGTTCTGTGAAATAAATCCCTAAAAATGGCTACAGGATTGGAAGGGAGGGCCCAATTCCCTGGCCACCTCGTTCACCAGATATTAGGGTTGAGCTGGATACTCAGCTGAAACGAGTATCCGGTACGGATAAAGCACTTTTGACGAGTACGAGTATTATCTGTGTAATATGAGCCAATGGGCTCTATTTTCGCAGACCAGGCGAGGCGGAGGCGCAGCGCAGCTGCGCTGCGCCAACTGGGAGTGGCCAAGTGGATTTTGCTATTTTGGCACGCCGTGCGCCTTGGCGCAACTACTGCGCCGTTCCTCCTACCGGCGCAAGGGAGGAGAGAAGGCGTGGAGTGGGTTTGACACAGCCGATTCACTTTAAACCAATCAAATGAGCCCCTGTCCTCACCTTTAAAATGCGCTGCGCGAAGGCGTAATGAACGTTCACACAATTGACATGGAGAAAGAGAGCAGCCGCGACACACACGCAGTGAGGCCAGTCTTGGCTGCTGGAATGTCGCTGGAGCTACCTGCCATCCATCTGTCCATCCATCCATCCATCCATGCATCTATCCTTAAATTCGTCTTCCTGAGTCCCCTGTCTTTCCATTACCTGCCTGCCTCGCATCTCTCTTTTTCCAGCTCTGTCACCGTCTGTTAAAGTTATTGATTTTTACAAGCAAATATAAATTTAACATTTTTAATTTTTTTTTTTTTTTTTAATGAATGTTTTTACCTCAAAGGATAATCCTCGCAGTATTCATATAAATACATGTTTGTTTTGCAACTTTTGACTCCCATCACTTACTGATGCAACGACATAATAGAGATTAAAACAAAATCCGGTTCATGAAAGCTTTTACATTTGCTGTTCTAAACGCCCAGAGTCTGGCAAGGAACCGATGCATTTTACATTTTCAATATGTGTGGAATCAGGGTTTCCCCTAGAAAAAAAATTGGCACCGGACAATGTGACCGGCAGGTTTTCAATTTACCGGACAAATGTTTGAAATTCCGGTCAAATATTATCAGAATTTATTGAGCTTAAAATTATATGCAGGCTACATAAGAATGTAGCCTGCATGTCAAGGCATGTCAATTTATAGCGTAATATTTTTATTGAAAAGTAGGCTATATCAAATAAAATTAGTGCCGTCAATTGACTCAAGTGCGTAACGTCTAAAATAAATAAATAAATAAATAAATAAATATTGCACAAGCCTGTGCTCTTTTAACATGAACGTTGCATACAATTGCAACTACAATTTGCAAACAAAAAAACTGGCTCATACCATTTTAATAACGCGGCGTGCTGCCAACTTGAAATCAAATAGATGCAATAAAAACTAAATTCAGCAGCTGAATTAAAATCGAAAGTCTCAAGTGTCTCTCCGCAACTTGCAATGCGCATCAGTCTTGTGACCTTGTTCTCCCCCAGGCAACTTTGCTGCGCTGTTTTGATCCGGTTCTGCAGAGAAAAACCTCTCTCTCTCTCTCTCTCTCTCTCTCTCTCTCTCTCTGGTACATTGGAGACAGGGATCACGCAGGCTATTTTTTTTTTTTTTTTTAAATAAATAAATAAATAAATAAATAAAATTACGTTAAAATTGACTGTTTTAATAAAATTCAAATTGTGCTTAGAGGGAATATTTTCACCGGGCATTTAAAAATTACCGGACTTTGGCAGAGTCCGGTGATTACCGGATAACGGAAACCCAGTGTGGAATATTTATATATATGGAAGAAGAACTGTGTAGTTAACACGAGCAGCGCCAGACACCATGACCGGAAAAAAGACATCACCATACTGGACACATTGTTTGACTGACAGGTGATCAGGTTGGGTTTCCATTGCGCATGCCAAACGGTGCCAGTCTCCTTTGATCTGACATCAGTTGTGTCGGGACAGTCGATATGGAGATACATTTATGTGCTGATTGAGATTATAGCATTGAATTGTGTTTTTTGTGGTTATTTATTGTATTGTTACTGTGCCTGACAATCTGTGAGGTTGTGGTGACGTGTGCGCACTGCCCGCCTGTCAGCCAAACTTCCACTGCGCCGGCCCCGCTGCGCGTTGCGCCGAAAGTAGACGTGGTTTCAGGAGGCGAGCTTTTGGCGCACCTCGGCGAAGCCTTTTGGCACGAAAATGTCACTGCGCCAGGTTGAATCTGTCGGCACCTCCCCCTGCTGCGCCGCCACTCCCATCTCGGCGAACCTCGGTCTGGGAAAATAAGAAACTGTGCGCCCCACGGGTTGCGCTGGTCGAAAATAGCTTTGCGCGGGGTGCGCCTCACTGCGCCACCCTGCGCTGCGCCGGGAAAATAGAGCCCAATATCTGTGCTCGTGATGAATGAAAATCCTCATTGGGAAGCTGACTGTGTCCACATTGTGTGATAGGCCAGTCACACACAGCGCCCCTCCCCTACACATACACACGCACACACACAGTGACAACCCCTCTGTCACTCACTCAGGTGTGACAGCTCAAGTCTCTCTTCAGTAGCAGTCAGTTCTAGAATGTTGGTGTTGGTATTGTGACAACACAAACGTTCTACAGTGTTGTTAACATTTGACAATACAAAGGTTCTAGAATGTTGTTAACATGTGACAATACAAAGGCTTTTAACAGGTGACAATACAAAGATTCTAGAATGTTAGTGTTGGTATTGTGACAACACAAACGTTTGAGAATTTTATTAACGTGACAAAACAGAGGTTCTAGAATGTTGGTGTTGGTATTGTGACAACACAAAGGTTTTAGAATGTTGTTAACATGTGACAATACAAAGACTTTTAACAGGGGACAATACAAAGGTTCTAGAATATTGGTGTTTGTATTGTGACAACACAAACATTTTAGAATGTTGTTAACATGTGACAATACCAAGGTTCTAGAATGTTGGTTTTGGTATTGTGACAACACAAAGGTTTTAAAATCTTGTTAACATATAACAATACAAAAGTTCTAGAATGTTGGTGTTAGTATTGTGACAACACAAAGGTTTGACAAATGTTGTTAATATGTGACAATAAAACGGCTTTCAACAGGTGACAGTACAAAGGTTCTAAAATGTTGGTGTTGGTATTGTGACAGCACAAAGGTTTTAGAATGTTATTAACATGTCACAAAAAAAGGTTCTAGAATGTTGGTGTTGGTATTGTGACAACACAAAGGTTTTAGAATGTTGTTAACATGACAATACAGAGGTTCTAGAATGTTGTTAACATGTGACAATTCAAAGGCTTTTAACGTGACAATACAATGGATCGAGGATGTTGGTGTTGGTAACATGACAATACAAAGGTTCTTGAATGTTTTTAACATGTCACAATACAAAGCCTTTTAACAGGGGACAATATAAAGGTTCTAGAATGGTGGTGTTTGTATTGTGACAACACAAACATTTTAGAATGTTGTTAACATATGACAATACCATGGTTTTAGAATGTTAGTGTGGGTATTGTGACAACACAAAGGTTTTAGAATGTTGTTATCATGTGACATGTACATGTACAGGTCTGACAGCTCACGTCGTGTCTCTCTTCAGTAGCGGTCAGGTTTTTTTCAGCTCGCTCTTACCTCGGTTTGTAATCATTGATAGTCAGTAGAGTTTCTGCTAAACTTGATTGGTAACAGACGCAGTGCTTTTGAGCAGACAGGCTCAATGGGACTTGTGTCGCGTCTCTCACTCCCGACACGCCGCTCATGCCTTTTTTTTTGTTTGTTTGTTTGTTTGTTTGTTTTTTTTACCATCTGCTCGCTCTTACCAGCTTACCAGTTGGAAAACTTTGCTCATACCAGACACGGTGCAGAGTCACAGTCTTAACGCACACACCACTTACACACACACATTAGCTGAACGCACAAAGTACATTATTATTTTTATTTTATTTTGGCTGTATGCACTGAGAGTCTGACACTTTCTCACTGTAGTTCATAAAAAATAAATATAGTAGTACAATTATTACAAATTAAGCTCTCTCTTTCACTTACACACATACACGCAAACACACACACACACACACACACACACACACTAGAGTTCTCATCGGGCCTGAAAATTAAGACCCGACCCGACCCGGGGCCGACTGGGCCAGCCCGAGGCCCGACCCGACCCGACTAATTAGCCGAACTTTAGGCCCGACAGCCCGATAAAGCCCGAAAAAAAAAAAAAAAAAAAAAAAAAATCACCAAATTCACCATTATTTAGCAGAGCGGGTCGGCTGCGGCACCGGGGCACCATCAGTCGGTATCAGGCGGGCCGGCCGCCGTCCCGGCCAGCATCAGGCAGCTCACCTGTCAGATCCGGCAGACCTGACGGGTGGGCGCGGTGCCGGACGATGCTGCGGCACCATCAGTCGCCATCAGGCGGGCCTGCCGCGGCATCGTCCGGCACCGCGCCCACCCGTCAGGTCTGCCGGATCTGACAGGTGCGGGTCAATACGGTAGTCTAGAAAACTGGCGATTTTTTTTTTCTCGTGCGCCCCCAAGTAGATTGCGCCCTGGGCAGTTGCACTGCCCATAGCAAAAACCGTCCCTGCTGCCGAGTCTGCCAGCACAGCGGGATACTGCTGCAACTCTCTCTCACTTGTTTGCGCTGCGCTCGCACAGCTGGTTGTCTGTCTGTCACTGAAAGTTTAGACTCCAAATCCAATCCAGTCTCTCACTCTCTCCACCAGTCACATAAAAATGAAACGTCATAATCAATAACACAACACATAATTCTATTTCTTTATTTAAAAAAAAAAAAAAAAATCCCCCACAGAACCTGAAGCCCGACCCGACCCGCCCAATTCACGTAAATTTTAGGCCCGACCCGACCCGAAAATGTCGGGTTGGGTCGGGTCGGGTCGGGTTCGGGCAGAATATGAGAACTCTAACACACACGCACCATAATCAACATTATGTTTAACTTTGTGTGGAAATAAAAATAAAAATAAATTAAAAAAACTCTCCCTGACAAGAATGTTAAGTAGTAAAAAAAATAATTTAAAAAAATCACCCTGTTTGATCATAAAAAATTTGAAAATTAAAAATAAAAAAAGTTATGTTGAGTATGAAAACTCTTGTTCATTGCATTTTGATCTGAAGTTCAATTCTGAGGCTGTTCTGTAAATAGTTTTCTAATAAACAATAAATATAGCAACTTCTGATCAACTGTATCAATTTCAGGTTTAGGATAACATACCGGTTTAAGCCCCACCTCTTTCCGGTAAAAAACCCACCCATTTCCTGTTTAAGCCCATAGGCGGAGTTTGAAATTTGCGCTGGGGGTGGGGGGGGTGGGGGGGGCAAACTTTTTTTTATTATTATTATTTTATTTATTACAATACCAAACATAATGTAATTCAGATATATTTCTGAAAATAATCTTATTTTATTGCATTGCTTAAATGTTTATAGATATGTATACAGGAAAAAAAAAATATTGGACCTATTTTTGACTCAATGTAGTGACACATTTCAGACGCTGGGGGGGCATCCCCCCCGCAAACTCCGCCTATGTTTAAGCCACACCCATTTCCGGTTTAGGCCCCGCCCGCCCCAATACAGATAATGTAGATAGTTGAACAGATACAGATAGTGGTGTACTCACTCATCCCTAATACCAGCCACTCAATGCATTTTACAATGTCTACTTCACATTCACACACTGATGGCAGAGGTTGCAATGTAAGGTGCTGCAAGGAACAGTTAGGGGTTCAGTATCTTGCTCAAGGACACTTCGACACACTCTCTGGAGGATCTGGAAATCGAACCAGGAACCCTCCAGTTACCAGATGACCGCTCTACCTTCTGAGCCACGCCGCCGCATGCCATCATTAGCTAATTATCTAGGCTAAAAATGTGATAAAGCTATCTATAAATGCACTTGCAGTGTGCATACATTTGTCTTCAGTAGTTAGTAATTGGTAAAATTTTCAGCTTGAAGACACTGTGCTGTGTTGCCTCCCTACCAGGTCTCACACTATAGCAGGATGCCAGGCTTACAGCTCAGACTGTGTGAGCCCCTCTGACATCAGAACACTGGAAAGCAGCGGTGGCTTAAACTGAAAACCTGTACAAGTTTTAACAACTAAACTAAAGGATACTTTGAAAAATTAAAACAACAGGGACAGATTACATCAGATTACATCAAACTGCTAGCAAGGTATTAGCCTAACTTGCTGGCCCTTTGCAAAAATGTATCGCAAACACTGCAAAGTATCTGATGGCAGCCCTGGACTGCTGTCACAGCCTAACTTTGGGAAAGCCGGCCCTACACGACAACTTGAATGGGGGACTATAGAACACTGCATCTCTTTTTTTTCCTCTTGTATTTTTTTCTCTTCAATGTAAGGGCACTTCATGGTGTTTTCTTATGTGGAAGGGCATCTAAGAGGGTAAATTCTCAGTCTTCTTCATCAGAAAGGCTCCTCGAGAACCTCACATTTCTCCCATTGTAAGGACTTCTGCCCTACAACAGCACATCACATTTTCTCCACTGGAGGTTCATCCATTAAGAAACTTCCCACATTCTCATGCATATAGGGACAGCCTTTACAGCACTGTATCACATTTTATCCACTGGAGGGGCTCTTTTCCATTAGAGGAGCACCATATTTATTATAATGAACTGCCAGGGGGGGCAGTTGCCGCCCTCCCCAAGTCTGCCCCAGTGCATATGTGCAGTGCGTGTCTGATGTGTAAAGGCTCTCCAAGCATGCAGGTTCCTAATATCCTCAGTACTGGAGTCTGATATAACTGTCACTGATCGACTGGCTTCATTCATTTGTATCAGAGCAAGCTGTTGTATCTGTTGACTGCCTGGTTCCTATGGTAGCTCTGACAGATGAAACAAAAACAAAGAAAAAAGAAAGAGCGAGAGAAAATAGGGACAGAACTCTTTCCCGGTCCCAGCTCATGTCTGGAAACCTGCCTGCTGGACCCGGGTGGCCGTCTCTACTGCCTAAGTGGAAACACTCAGTGGTCTTCCTGGAAGTGATAGAGGAACTTGAAACTTCATGTCCGAAGCACTTCACACTGTTACCTCTCATCTTTTTTTTTTAAATGTTAGCCTCCCTCCCAGCAGGGGAGAATACATAAAACATTGTTTACAGCAACCATGTATAGTTTATATTGCTGTGTGGCAGTAAAATCTTTTTCCAGGGTGTTCCAGAGGAAGGCTGACTCTGGCAAGTTCATACAAATCAATAGGTGAGGATATTTTGAGAATTTCATGAACGATACAGTAAAGTCTACTGCTTGGGTGTTTGCCTGTGGGAAATCTGCAGGTTGTAAGACTGAAAGACATGGAGGTAGAGCGCAGTAAACTTACAAGACCCCAAATTACGAGTGACTAAGTCTTGTTAAAGTAAGGGGATCCACATGTTACATGCTGCGCAGCACATATCCGGCCATTTCTGTGCCCCACTTTCACCAAGCATGATTATAGGTCACACACACATGCACATGAAAAGGGCTGGTTTGAAGATGAGTGGCAGTTGTTTCAAACACACAAAGAAGATAAGGTTTCCAGTAATCCATCCTCCAAAAATCCAGTCCTGTCATGCAGAACTTGTGATGTCAGTATAATAGAAATATGACATTTTTTTAATAAGACACTTGACACTAAAATAAATAGTTGAAGAGTGAATGTTGAGTCCTAGACAGATAGGAAGCATCAGTGGACACATGACCGATGAGCACCATTTGATGGAACTGTGTCTCACCAACTCTTTTGAAGCTCGTTTTTACCTGCTGCCACTGCAACCAACAGGTGTGTTTGCTGGCGGCCACAGCTAGATGTGGCATCACTCTGGTATCGCTGACATTGTGTAAGACTCAATGACTCCGACATTAATTTGCAAGTCTTGGAGACAACTTGAATGCAAATATTACAAATCATCAGTGAAACAGAAGATAAGACAATGACTAAAGCAGAAGTCTTATGAATGACGTACTTTCACATAGGTTCAGGTGTTGCAAAAAATGTGTGGGTAGGCCTATTCCTCGAACATTAACAAGAAACAATGTGCTCAAACAAGTACAGAAACCTCACAGACCGATGGTAGCTCCAGTGCATACGACGATACCCATGGTCCTGTATTTCTGTTTTTGAGATGTAGGCATTTTGTACCATTGCTACACACTATGGAAGTTATTTTTGAGTTAGAAGTGAATGCACAAAGCTGAATCAATTTTGTGGCCATTTACTTTGTGTCAAGAGTTTGAGAACTACAGCTACATGGGCAGGCTTTATACATTTTTCATCTATAATCACCATATTGCTTTATGTATGAGCTCTACATGACAGGATGCTCTCTCATTTACCCGCAGTTGATAAATCCTCATGAAATTTTGGTTTCAGTTTGTCTTAAGTAATTGTAAGAAACTACCCATACCACAGGCTTGCTTTCATTGACTGTTTATTGTTAATGTGGGCATTTAAAAGCCCTTTCAGACTGTAACTGTAACTGTAGCTGTAATAAACGTGTCTTGACTTGATGGCCTGCAAGAGCTAGAAACTGACTCAGACTGACTGCTGTGTCACGGTCACAGCATTGTTACTGTGGGAAAGACAGAAGTTAGAATCTGCAGTTAATAACAGTGTCTATCGTGTTAATACTGTACCATTAATACATGCATGATCATTTTAGAAAAGCAAGAGAGAGAGAAGGAGGAAGATAAAGTGGATTGGACCATAATTGTTAATTTACTGACTGACCTGCATGATTGCTGTCATTTTGAACTCTGCAATCTGAGTACTTGCAGCAGACTGTGAGCACATTGTCACATTAGCAACTTGCATGTTTGGCCCTCTGCGTCCCACCATGCCAGATGTGCAAGTCAAAGTGCCTTACTTTTATGACAGCATCTCCAGTGCTGCTCCTCACAGTATGTTCCTTGCTGTCTTACTGTCACTGACACTTCTCCAGCAGCACAGTCCTTGGGCTCTCCAGCTATGTGGGACTGGCTTGTTATGGAAAGACAACCTCCGCCTTAGGCAGATGAGCGGGGTGCAAAATGTCCTCTGAGAAAACTGTGAATGCCACCTTCAAAGGAAACAAGCAGTGCCCCAGTTTCAGTGGCTACAGGGAACTGTCTGACAGGACTATGTTTAAAATTTTCTGTTGTTCTAACATTTCTGGTAAAAGATGACATGTGTTAAGGGTTAAGGTGACCCACAAGCCATGGGTCTTACCCCACTATGACTCTTACTGTACAAGCTAATGTGTGTACCTGTTTAAGCCATACTTGTGCCGGCAGGGGTATCCAGTTTCCATTGTAAACTCATTCTCACACACTTTAGTCAGTCTCCCTGTCGACCCAGACTTACCCTACATGGAGGATATTGGTGTCTTTCAGCTGGCAGCATTATTCTTGTCATACTTGTTTTTGTTCCCTCCCCTCAGAGGCAGAAAATCGAGGTCCCAAGTACCAAATGAGGAAGTGAGGACAGAACAAAGGCTTACAGTACGAATATGATGTCAGGCGTTTTTAATCTATGATATTACCCAGGCTTTTTAATCCTCTTTGTCTATAGAGGAGAGACTTTAGGTTTATGGCTGCTTGTGGCTGAAACCATAGCAATATGCCACAGGCTTTTAAATAAATAACCCAAGAGAAAACATGAGGTCAAGGAGAGTTTGATGACTGAGGGACTCTAATGGTAGGCCTGCAGAATAATTAGAAATAGTCCACTGCACCTCAACCTTCTACGCATGTATATTCTGAATGATGTACAGCGATCCTCTCTTTTCTGTCCCTGTTGTAACATTTTGTTCTCCTGTTATCTCTTTATCGAGGCACATCTCTCTGTGTCTCCTCTCCTGGCTCTCCACTCAATCCCCCCAACAGAGGAGTCAGTGCGGTGAACTCATATAGGCCCCACTGACACTTTGAAAGGTCAAGGTCTGTTTGGACACCTCTGGTCCCCTCAGCAGGAAAGAGTGGAGAGTTTATTAGCCCGATTGCCTTTGAAGTTCTCAAATAAGTGAAAGAGACTGTCCTGCATGATCAAAGGAAGACACACAGACAATGAAGGCTAATGCACCTTAGATACTCTCTCACAAGATTGTTATGAAGGGTGTGTTAGAGGTTAAAATACTTTCAAAACTAGTTATTGCTAATATTGCAGTGCAGAGCTACATTAGGAGCAGTCTACAAATTTCCAATCATCTACAGAGGGAAAAATCCACAAATATAATGAAATATTCAGGGACATTTGATTTTGCCTCCATGTAACTGTCCTCAGCACTCAGCTGTGAATAATTTTCCACAATCAGTTGGGGGAGAAAAAACCTGGAAATGAAGCAGAATGAGCTCAGTATTGTGCCATCCACTTAGGCCGTCATGACTCTTGAGTACCTGCATCAATCATATTGACTTCTCCACCAAGAGAACGACTCACATTTATTATACCACAGCTGACATAACCACAGCTATTGATACAAATTAACAGTGCATTAAACGCAATATTGTATTAAATGAGGTCTTTTGGATTACAGGTCTAAATTTCATGCCACCTCATGGTGTCACATTTCTTGGGCTGCTCCTGTAATCCATAGAAAACCAAGGCTAAGTGTGTTTATAGAGGGAAACCTTCTGGTATGTTTGAAAGCATTTATCCTCCTCATTTTTTCAAAGAACCTAAAAAAGGGTTATAAAAAGGATTGTTAAGGATATGCAGAGCAAATGATTTAAAAGCATTAATAGTAATTGTTTGATTAAACCAGTGAATGATTTTACATTGATGAAGCATTTAAAAGGTGTCTACATAGTTAATGTCTAAACCTTGACTAAACCTGGACTAAAAGTGACATTTGGGAACTGATGTTGCCTTCAAAATCAAAGCTGGCACTGGTTAATTGAAGCTGCAGGGTAT
The DNA here is from genome assembly GCF_902150065.1 of Myripristis murdjan. Classification (NCBI taxonomy): domain Eukaryota; kingdom Metazoa; phylum Chordata; class Actinopteri; order Holocentriformes; family Holocentridae; genus Myripristis; species Myripristis murdjan. The sequence continues at coordinate 16,348,566 of NC_043988.1, read as the reverse complement.
TCTGGTGTTTTCTTTCTTTGGTTTTGTTGGCTGGTGTTTAACTTAAGGAATGAAGTGGCACAGAGCTACTTGAGCGTTAGTGGCAGACTCAAGAGGAGAAAATCCATACACCACAACACTGTATTCAGTTTAACTACAAGATAGTGAAAACGGAAATACAGTGATAAACAGCATCACTGTTACCATCAGCCCTTGGCATAGCTTACATGCTCCGTGCCCCTTAACTATCTTATTAAAGCATCATATCTATACAGCAATGTCATATTTATAAAGCAGTTTTCAAAGCAAACTATATAATATGCAGAACTGAAATTCAGACTTTCCAAGTTGTATTTGGAAAGTCTGGTGCTTTTCTGAGTGCACTTGAAACAGGGTCCCCACTCTTTTAACGAAATAAATTTCCATGATTTTTCAAGGACATTTAAAGTGACTTATATACATGTTTGTTGTTTCTCAGACGTGAACAACATGGCCAAATAAACTGTGTGAAACTGATGCTTTGTACATATTATTCATGCAAAAACAACATGTAAAAGCATGAGGCACTGTAGAACAGCAACAGACAATGGCTGTGTAAGGCATCAGCGGCTAACAATGTACAGCGTGAGCTCTGGAAAATATCTGATAATGTAAACCCGGCTGAACTTTATAATTATCCAGGACATTTCATAAAATGTACAATTTTCAAATTGTTTTCCAAGCCTGGAAAACGATTCCATTAATTTCCAGGATTCACAGGTTTTACAGAATGCCTGGGAACCCTGTGAAAGCACTTGGTCGGTCTGCTCTTGCAACTAATGCATACAACAATCACACTTTTGTTGTCATTATCAACCAGTATTATTGTTTGTCAGCCATTCTTCAATGTTAATACTGCATGAGGAAAATTTGTTTGATTTACAGATGGCTGTGGTCATTGGAGGAATGCTGCCCGTGATGCCTGTTGGGGGTGTGGTGTGGTGGGTGGTGCAGTGGACCTCTTGCCAGTGAGATTTTCGCAATTGTCTGCTGAGTAGTAGAAATGCTGCTAATTTAAATGTGATGGAGAGGGTTGGGCATGGCAGCGTAATCAATGTGTGTGTGTGTGTGTGTGTGTGTGTGTGTGTGTGTGTGTGTGAAAAGGCTAAGAAAAACATTTGTATTGGCGCCTATCACACTGTTAAACATTGTTTTAGCTATGCTGATTACAGAAATAGAATTAGATTCAACTGAATTGATTGTGAAATATTCAGCCTGTGAAAATTTCAACTGTCATGTTTTCTGTGTATCTTTAATCTATAAAGCACATTATCTAAGGTTGCTATAGAAAATCAAATTTCATAATTAAATGGTTTGTTTTGTCGCTGGCATCTGTCCTGCAGCACAGCATATCTGGATGATCCAAAGTAGAAACAGGAAATATGTGTGTCAGAATGACATATTATCACTTTGAAATAACAGTCAGGCAGATGGGGCTTCCAGGTGTGTTCAAAAAGCAGGTAATTCTCTGTCTTGACTCTGATCATTCTAGGTTGGTTGTGTATTTCTCACGGTACATGTAAGATTCATCATCACAACACATAATATACAATCCTGTGTGATGTACAGATGCTCGAATTGCATGAGCCAACTAGCCCACTGAAAGTCTATAAATCAATGAGGTCAGTCATGAACAATCACGATCAGTTTTACACTACAACCACAAACTAAGAGGTAAAGACAATCCCCAGATGATTTGTGAGGCACAATTGCGACACGCGGACAAGCAAAAGGTCTGTTTTCTCATGTCCTCAGCAACTTGGAATCAGCTTGGGTAAATTTTGACCAGCCAACTCAAATACATTAATCGGAATAAGGAGACCAGTGTAAGTCACATTACAAGCATGAAGAATGTCCCAAATGTTGTTTTAGGCGTCCAGTTCACAAAGCACTGCCAGATGTTCTTCTTCGTCATTGTTCAGTGACTATGTCCAAGGGTTTAGGAAGATTACACTGAATAAAATCTGCCCAATAAAATGAAGTTAAACTTGCCTTAGCTTGAAAAAGGACTAGTTCCCCAGATATCCCTTTGAGCCATGCCCTTAAATTGGCACTTTCCAAGCTATCTGGTTAATTTCCTGTTTACTGCAAAATTTAGTGATTTGTCACAGCACAACAAAAGACTCAAATATTCAGATGTTCTTCTCATGAATGTTAATTTTGTGTGACTAATCAGAAGGATTAGGCTATGCTCTGTCCAACATACAATGGAGCTGCGCTAATCAGTTGGAGGAACACATCACAAAATGTGAACTTTCCCCTTTCATCATCACTTGGCTTGGTTCAGTGAACTAGTGTTTTCCCTCTAGTCCACCAGTATCTCTCCTTCTCAAGATAGAAGCAGACGATTGAGAGCCTCCTGCTCCTCTGTGTCTCCTGTGTCTGCGTCACCGCCTGATAATCACTGCATTACCGGCAGGCTTCGCTTGATGCTTTTATCTTAACCCGGCTGCACCAAAACGGATGCACACTAATATGGTATCCGCGTTCCCTAACAGGGGTTGATGTGGGGGTGTTAGGATCTGGGCAGTCATCGCTGATTAGCGTATCAAAGGTGAACTGTGTCAACAAGTTGTCTGCTGTATGTGAATGTTTTCTATCATCCAGGAAAGAAGAAAACATGTGGGGGAGACTTTCTAAGTTTTATCTTAGCAGATGGTGAACTCTCCAAGTGCTGTAAATGAAGGTGATAAAGGTTACCTATGGTTACCTTTACCTTTTGACTATCATAAAGGTTACTTTTGCATGACAAAACCATGATGCAATGCAATATTTCCTTGATCAATATATGTCAGTTTTTGTTACAATGTGACAAACTGAGAGGCAATATTTGTACCTGACAACCAATGGCATAGGGATATACCTTTAACAAATTAAAAGACAATACTCCAGTAAAATCTTGCTTTAAATGTCAACTAACTTAAATACAACACTAGGAATAACATCATTTAATAACGTAGAGTTAGGCCATTAGCCCACAAGGATGCCAGGACTTGAAAACAGCAAAAGTTGACAGATATATCCACCAACTGAAAACATTATGCATGTATCTCCATGACTTTTAGGATTTTTATCCAGCTTTCCAAAATGTTCAGTACTTCAAAGCCACAATTAAGAAAGTTCAATACATTTTCAGGTTTTGCCTGCATTGCTATAGAATGTGGCTTCTAGTTCTGCTTGAACTCACCTTTTTCACAGCAGCCATTTTGACAAATCACAAGGAAAACACAGGTGTTACTTACATTATTAATTAAAGTTCAATTCCATTTACAATTAGTAGATCCTTTCCAGTGAACCAGAACCCATAATACCAGAGCAGTTTTTCTGTTAGACCTAAATGGAACTGGGCCTTAATTAATGTCATTAGCAACACCAGTGCCACTCTGATTTTCCATGTCAAAATGGCTGCTGTGAAAAAGCTCTATTCTGGTACAGGACTGAATAGCACAGAGCGGCACCACTGTGTGTTAGGAGTAGATAGCTAGTGATGTCACGTTGTGTTGTACAGCCAGCTGACAGTTCCTTTGCAGAAAAACTGAGTGATAATGGCAAGATTATTAACAAGGCCATCACAAACTCCTTACTGTCCATCTCAGTCTAGAACGAGTCCTAAAGAAGGTTTTCCCCACAACTGCCAAGGAGTTTAATTTTACTATGACATTATGTGCTTCACTGTAACATAGTTGAGGATTTTTCAGTGTGTTTAAAGGAGAGGCTCCCAT